>NC_083571.1:50575296-50875296 GCF_027579695.1 Neoarius graeffei | reverse complement strand
TTAAGTTCCTGGAGTACAAGGCAGGACAACAGACAGATGTCACGCAGCCATCTATTGCATCTTTTGCCCAGAAAGTGCAGGTCTACAGTCTGCATTCACCAAGGCAACAAGCCATCAGTGAAGCCATCATCCAAGATTTGGTAATTGGGTGTTGCCTGCCTCTGTCACTTGTAGAAAATGAACATTTTAAACACTTTCTTGAGATAATGGACAGTAAGTACACACCAATCTCTAGAAGAACAATTTCTGAGAAACGGATACCAGAGTTGGTAAGGAAGGTCAAGGAAACTGTTTTGAAGAAGCTGGAGACCCGGTCGTCCGTGTCATTAACAACAGATCTCTGGTCAGATCGCAGGCTTCGCTCTTTTCTTGGAGTGACTGCCCATGTGTGCTCTGAATCAAAGGATTCCTATGCAATTGAATCCTACCTGCTGGACTGTAGGCGTTTTACAGGTAGACAGTGCAGAACGAATTGCTTCTGCTTTTGAGGAAATAACAGAGGAATATGCTATCCGCCAGAAGATAAGCTAGATCATCACAGACAATGCTGCCAATATGAAATGCGCTTTCAAAGTTCACATGCCACAACACCAGTCTGATGAGAGGGAGGAGGAGAATCTAGTTGATGAGCACTTGTGGGAGGACATGGATTCAGTGGAAGACACAGAATTGCCCTGGTCATCAGGTGAACGGCTTTCCTGTTTTGCCCACTCTCTGCGGTTAGTTGTCAATGACGGCATGAAGGAGGTGAGGTCAATCTCCCGCACCATAGCCAAAACATCACGGTTCATAACTCTGTTACATAATAGCTCACAATTGAAAGACAAGTTTGAGGCTATATTTGATGCAAATAAGACTATTCCAGCAGCAAACACCACTCGTTGGAACAGCACTTTCAAACAAGTACAGGCCCTCACAGCTCTGGACCACAAAGCCCTGAATGAAATGTGCAGCAAGGCCTATGAGGATGTAGTCTTTAGTGCTCGTGGGTGGAACCAGCTGAAGGAACTTAGTGCAGTTCTTGCACCATTCTCCGAGGCAACAGACCTGACAGAAGGAGAGAAATCAGTTACAATTAGCATGGTGGTTCCAACTGTCCTGGACTTGAATACACACCTCCTCAAGATGGAAGAAACCTGAATGCAGTGCCGGCCATTAGTCAGAGCCCTTTGGCAGTCTCTGCTGAAAAGATTCTCTGGAATCTTTACAGTGCAAAAGCAAACATGGCCAAAGAGAGTGGAACAGATGAACCTTTTAACCACAATGTGTACTTCTTGGCTACCATGCTGGATCCACAGTTTGGCCTAAGCTGGGTGGATCTGGACGTCACAAATAGAGGAAATGCAACATCGGTGAAGAAGATCAGAGATGACCTGAAGAGGACACTGACAGGTTAGTATTATCCAGGGAAAGAAATAGTAAAAAAAGTCCTTACATAGTCAAAGTTGAATTATGGTTTTAATCCTGTCATTGTGTATTTGTTTGTGTTTTTCAGACACTTTGTTGTCAGAGGTGGAGAACATGATCGACAGTGAAGGAGATGCAACTGACTCTGGGGCCATGAATGTGGATTCATCCAGTGATTCGCCACCAGTCAAATGCCCATGCCTTCTGCCCCACTACAAGGCTCACAAGAAGCGCAACTCAGCCCAGGATTCAAGTGTTATAACACAGATAAGCAAATACTTGGATGCCATCAATGACTCTGACACTGACAATGCACTCATCTTCTGGGCCAAAAAACATGACCAATTCCCACAACTCCACAAGTTGGCACTGAAGGTGCTGTCAGTCCCTGCCTCCTCAGCACCAGTGGAGAGGGTTTTTAGTAGAGGGGGCATCATAATGAGACTCCATCATGCACGTTTAGGTCACAGAATGTTGCAGTCTCTGATATTTCTAAAATGCAACCAAACTCTACTTTAAAGTCCACGTTTTTGTGGTCTTTCACAATGTCCATGTCGTGTTTATCATTCGTGGTGTGCACGGACTTAAATGTTTCAGCACTGCAGTTTGTTCTGGTTTGGCATACAGTATGATGTCATCATTTTTTAAACTGCTTGTACAAAAAAAATTGTACTGTATTAGATGGATGGTAAATAATTCAGTACAGTGTTAAATAAAGATGGTTAAGTTGATTTCAGCTCCTTAGTGTTTGTATTTGTTTGCTTATAGAAAACAAAGGAAAATTCCCACACATGAAATTCATCTCTGCAGTGCCTTTTGATTATTTTATCAAGACATTTCATTATACAGATATATAATATAGGTCAACAAAAGAGGTGAATGAACCTCTTTTGCCCAGAAAGTGGGCAAAACTAGCCAATAGCATTGGCTAGTTTTGAACAATCTTCATTTGTTTTCTGTGGGTGTTTTTATGGGAATGTGGATTACTTACAGGTCTATTTGAGGGGTGCCTATGGTTTGCATGTTCCACATTTTATCATGTGTCATGCAGTGTGGGACACTGGTCTGGTCTTGGTCTTGACTCGGTCTCGCCCTGCCTCGGTCTTGTCTCGGTCTTGACCCCTCAAAGTCTTGGTCTTGTCTTGGTCTTGATACACTGTGGTCTTGGTCTTGTCTTGGTCTCGGTTTAGGTGGTCTTGACTACAACAATGTGAGGGACTGTAGCACTTGGGTCAGATCGAGGGGTTTCATGGGTTGAACCATTTTGACAGGGGTGGGATTTATAGCATTATAATATATAAGGCCAAATTACTCAATTCTGATTGGTCAATCAAGGAGGGCTTTTTTCCTAAACACAGGGCCGTATTTCTGAAATGCTATTGGCTAGTTCGTTGCTTGTTACAGTTACAAAAATTAGCAAATTTTGGCAACAAAATGGCTGACTCTGCAATGCCGTGTTTCGCTATATTTGACGAAGAAATGATAAACCAATCGAAAGCTGCAAGCGAAAATGAAAATACCAAAAAAGTATGAATTTTTGGCTTTCCTTGTTTAAGAAATGGGCTGCAGAAAAACAAATAAACGACTCTCTCGT
Source organism: Neoarius graeffei (assembly GCF_027579695.1). NCBI lineage: Eukaryota > Metazoa > Chordata > Actinopteri > Siluriformes > Ariidae > Neoarius > Neoarius graeffei. The sequence continues at coordinate 50,872,295 of NC_083571.1, read as the reverse complement.
GGCATATGAATGCTGTGAGTTAGACAAGGTGCTATCGCAGTTTTATGTAGAAGTGAGGAAAGAAAATGGGGAAAACTACGAACTAGACTCTCTTAAAGTAACGCAGGCAGCACTGGATCGGCATCTGAGACAAGAGAAATATCTGGGATCAATCCTGAAAGATGTAAATCATTGTGTCATGTTGCTGTGTCATGATGAAAGATGCTTTAGACACTGATTCAAACGTGCAAGATAGTCTCACGCCCTGATTGGTTCAGAAAACACAAATGACAAATGTTGTGAACTTGAATGGCTTCCGAAGTATGAATTTAGCACTATATTATTGTAAACAAGTAATCGTATGGTTCCTCGTAAAATTAAGGATCAATTTCACTCGTGACTTCAAAGTTTTGAAATTAATCCTTAATTTTACTCGGCCCCATAGGATTACCTATACAAATGTTTTGAAAGCAAAAGACAGACGATTCATGAAAACACTGAGTGGATTCAGGTCAACTTGTCAGATCCCGATGGATTTCGCAGTGATTTCAAAATCAACATCACTATTTAGAATTAAATTCCTACAACTCATCACTTCTATTAATTAATTTTTACACGTTTTCTTTCTCTTTCAGCTTGTCGCTTTTGTTGTGAAAGATTTCTTTGCCTTTCTCTCGCTCTTTCACCGCTTCTTTCCTTTTCTTCCTCTGGCAAAACTCTCTTTCTCTTCCCGGTTTTGACTTCATCTTTCTCTCCTTGGTTAACTTGTTCTGACATCTTTTTAAAGTTTGTATTAGTGTGTAAAAGTGATGATTATTGTGCTGCGCTGTTTGAGTTGTTCTCGGTGGAAAAACCTGATACATATGAAATTATCTGTAGACAAAAATAAGTTATGTAGGCGCACTCACGCTTCTAGTTCCAACCGAAATCAAACAGCCAATCAGAATCGCGAGGGGCGGGGACGGACGTCTGGGATCCCTGTGTGTCCATGAAAAATCAACTCGATGGGTTTCCATAGTTTCCTAAGTATGGAGCTCAGCTATAATTACACTAAGCCTGATCTATTTATACAAGAGATTTTCATGCAGTGATGTTTTACACATCTTGTGGAGAATAATGGTTGACTTGGTCAGAAATGCAGCAGAAGGATTCCTTTCTGCGCACCATTCACACCTATGGCCAATTTATTGGAGCAAATTGACCTACTACATGTTTTTGGACTGTGGGGGGGAAACCAGAGCACCTGGAGGAAACCCACACAAACAGAATATGCAAACTCCACAAAGAAAAACCCCGTCAGCCATGAGATTTGAACCTGGAACCTTCTTGCTGTAAGGTGACAGTACTAACCATTGCACCACCATGAAATATACAATAGCCCTTGCTTTTCCTTTATGGAAGACTGAGTGAGAATGAAAATTTGTTATCTATCCCATGTTGTTTTCCCCAATCCCAATGTGTAGCAAACCTCTTTTTGATTTTATGATTGCTGTCTCTCATTTTGTCTATTAGAAGGCAGCTTGTATTGTTTGTAAGGTTAAATCTTAAAAACGAATAGTTATTCTAAATGCATTTCGATATTATTTTGTATATAAATATATTTTATGATTTGAGTTTATTATAAGAAAATGTAATTCATCTGTTTTTATATGTATATTGCCCATTTTGGAGCTTAAAGTTATAATAAGCTTTTATTTTGAAGACCACTAATTGACTTCCTATTTCCTTGCTGCATTGAGTTTTTGTGGTATAAAAAAGGGGACTTGACCACAGCATGAACTAGCTAGCGGTAAAAACAGTAAAGGTTCAAGATAAAGAAAGGAAAATGAGGCACTAAAGCGGGCGGCATGGTGGTGTAGTAGTTAGCGCTGTCACCTCACAGCAAGAAGGTCCGGGTTCGAGCCCCATGGCTGGCGAGGGCCTTTCTGTGTGGAGTTTGCATGTTCTCCCCGTGTCCGCGTGGGTTTCCTCCGGGTGCTCCAGTTTCCCCCACAGTCCAAAGACATGCAGGTTAGGTTAACTGGTGACTCTAAATTGACCATAGGTGTGAATGTGAGTGTGAATGGTTGTCTGTGTCTATGTGTCAGCCCTGTGATGACCTGGCGACTTGTCCAGGGTGTACCCCGCCTTTCGCCCGTAGTCAGCTGGGATAGGCTCCAGCTTGCCTGCGACCCTGTAGAACAGGATAAAGCGGCTAGAGATAATGAGATGAGATGAGACTTTATTTGGTCTGTAGTGTACGCCAGTGACAGTATGTTGTACTGGGACCAGGACATGACCCTGCCCATAGCCCAAACTCTGTATCAACGGGAAGGAGATGGCAGGTTGTTCATGGATCAGGATTTCACCACTGCTCTGCAAATAGTTCCACCCAGATCTGCTGAATCAGGTGAGTGCCCATTCACACAACAAGGACTCTGATTGTTTGCAATATTTATTGTATTAGGCTATGCTAAAAAGCACAAAGCCATCAAATATTAATCACAAAATGGTTAGAAATATGTTTGGCAATTTCAAACATGCTGGCTAACAAAATAACTTGCATTTTCTCTTGAATAATTTGTTTTTTCCATTTATTTAGGTGACAGCACTACAGAAGAGCTTCCTCAGAATCAGGTCTTCACTAGAGACCAGACCTTGTTTTTGATTGACCTCATGGTCTGGTAAGAGTGTGGCTTTACTTACAGTATATAGGCTAGCTAATGCAGAACCATTGTCCTTTAAAAATTATCTAGCCTACTATACATGATCAATACAATACAGCATATTATTTAGGTACCGTCTACATTTTGCTGCATCCTCTTCCTGCAGTAGCAGATGAATTAACAAATCTAAAACTGTTTTACCCAAGAAACAGGTCAGGGTAAACTCTGGGTCCGCCATGTTTCACTTAACTACGACAACAAAAGCACTTGAACACAATGCACTCGCAATTTCCACTTCACAAGTGGAAAGGATCATCTTTTCCCATACCATGTGAAGGCAGCATTATACCATGGGCTGCTGAGGTCAGTGGAAAGAGGTAGGGTGGGTTCCCTGCAGCAGAACTTGAAAAATGTGACCAATAATATCTTGAAACTTGGTATATAGTTGGTACATAGGGCGGGGGAAATAGATGACTGTCTTCTTGTTGTTTTTACATCAATTTTCTTATTCTTTTCTTTTCGTTTTTATTTATTTACACACACACACACACACACACACACACACACACACAGTACTGTGCAAAAGTCTTAGGCACATGTAAAGAAATTCTGTAGACCAAAGTTTCAACATAAAACAACAATACTATAAACACCAGTAAGCCATAATAAATGAAACAAAGTCAATATTTGGTGTGAGCCGACCATTTGCTTTAAAAAAGAAAAGTTGTCTCAGGTACAAGGAGTGCAGTTTTATAAGGAAATGAGCTGTAGGTTTTATGTAGGTTCAACACTTCTTGTTGGACAAGTATTGAAAATTAGCATGTATGCTAACACACTCAAGCAATGCATTTGGCTCATAATTGTGATGTCCATGTCAAATAAAAGAAATATAAATGTACTGAACATCTTGTAGAACCAGCCACAGTTCTTCTGGACACTTTGTGACACTTGCTTCTTAATTTTGCAGCAAAATCCAGTAGACTTCATTACATTTTCTTTTTTAATCTGAAAAGTGTCTCTTATGTAATAAGCTGCTCAGAGACAAACTTTTTTTTTCCTGTAACATTTAATTTTGTGCTGGAAAATGAACATTTGGAACTCTTAAAATATTTTTGTGCAGACTCGATAATGTAGAAGTCATAAAATAGAAATGTATAACAAAGTTTGTATAAAAAATATAGCACACTTAAGACTTTTGCACAGTACTGTGTGTGTGAAATATATATTAGTGCTGTCAAGCGATTAAAATATTTAATCGCGATTAATGTCGCGACTGTCATAGTTAACTCGCGATTAATCGCAATTTAATCGCACATTTTTGTCACATGAAAAACCATTGTAATTCTCTTATCAGCATAAAAAAGTGAATGGGCTTGCTCACCGTTCGAACTACGGGGGTACTCGGGGGATCCGAGATCCCCTGAAACAGACATGAGACCCCTTGAAAACATGACTTGGGAAATGTTGGGGGGTCTCTAAAATATTGTCAAAATGATGTTTATTGACATAGCAATCGTGTGTAACGGGAAGCATTCGCATATCCGAAGTGAGCGCGCGATGGAGAGCCGCGCTCTGAGACAAGCGCAAGCACCCCCCCAAGGGAATAAAGGGACCCCCCGAAAATATCGGCGTAGTTCGAACACTGGTTGTACCAATGTTTTTTTTTTTTTTTTAATTTTTTTTTTTTTTATTATTATTATTATTATTGCAGAGCATAACACGTCTTGTCACAGCCACTGCAAAGTGGGGCTGAAGCCGCCGATGGGAAAACGAAACCTTAGCCGAGCACCGTGGCTCTTCGGGGGAGGGCAGAGGACTCTGGCTGTGCGGGGCGTGGCATCATGTCACAGAGCGTTAATCTCGCGATAAAAAAATTATCGCTGTTAAAATTGAGTCAAGTTAACGTGTTAATAACGCGACATTTTTGACAGCACTAATATATACGTGTGTGTGTGTGTGTGTATATATATTATTATGGCATGCCGTTCAGGAAATTAATCTTTGAATATATTGAATGAATCCCCGAATATATTGAATGAAACATTGAATATATTGAATGAAACATTGAATATATGGAATGAATCCCCGAATATATTGAATGAAACTCTGAATATATTGAATGAAACTTTGAATATATTGAATGAAACTCTGAATATATTGAATGAATCCCCGAATATATTGAATGAATCCCCGAATATATTGAATGAAACTTTGAATATATGGAATGAATCCCTGAATATATTGAATGAAACTTTGAATATATGGAATGAATCCCCGAATATATTGAATGAAACTTTGAATATATGGAATGAAACTTTGAATATATGGAATAAAACTTTGAATATATGGAATGAATCCCCGAATATATTGAATGAATCCCCGAATATATTGAATGAAACTTTGAATATATGGAATGAATCCCAAAATATATTGAATGAAACTCTGTATATATGGAATGAATCCCCGAATATATTGAATGAAACTTTGAATATATGGAATGAATCCCCGAATATATTGAATGAATCCCCGAATATATTGAATGAAACTTTGAATATATGGAATGAATCCCAAAATATATTGAATGAAACTCTGTATATATGGAATGAATCTCCGAATATATTGAATGAAACTTTGAATATATGGAATGAATCCCCGAATATATTGAATGAATCCCCGAATATATTGAATGAAACTTTGAATATATGGAATGAATCCCCGAATATATTGAATGAATCCCCGAATATATTGAATGAAACTTTGAATATATGGAATGAATCCCAAAATATATTGAATGAAACTCTGTATATATGGAATGAATCCCCGAATATATTGAATGAAACTCTGAATATATGGAATGAATCCCCGAATATATTGAATGAAACTTTGAATATATGGAATGAATCCCTGAATATATTGAATGAAACTCTGAATATATTGAATGAATCCCCGAATATATTGAATGAAACTCTGAATATATGGAATGAAACTTGGCTGACGTCATGAAGGCACTGCCGCCGTCCTGCAGCAAAAATGAGTCAGTCGGCTCGGGATTTGGTTGCGGCTATTTTAAACAATAAAGACATTGTTAACACTCTGGCGAATGCTTGTGGTTTTATTAGTGTTTACCAGACATGTGGACTCGAGTCATGTGACTTGGACTCGAGTCAGACTCGAGTCACCATTTTGATGACTTGAGACTTGAAATCCCGAGATGAGGAATGACTTGCAACTTGACTCGGACTTGCACGCTGTTGACTCGAGACTTGACTTGGACTTGACAGTTTTAGCTTGCAGTGACTTGGCGTATCAGGTATAAATATTCTTTTTTCCCCCCCTCGATTTTGAATCCAAGTACACTCGTTATTATTTGAATGCGGTGTAGCTCCTTGTCCTAGGCTACGGCAGCTCAATCCATTAGCACTAGGTGTCACTCAAGCACTTCAACTGGTTCAAATGAAAAACCAAACGGTGATGGGCAACGAGGACACTGAACATTGATGACGCTGAATGATGAACGGACGGATAAAAACATGATTACTCGCGTAATTTCCTTTGGATTTAAAGAATACTCCAATACAGATGGCAAACGCATTGCTACGTGCAGAACATGTGGAGCCACAATTTCGGACAGCCAGTCAACCACATCAAACTTCGCTCGTCACCTGAGGCTGCATAAGGACAAGTAAGTAACAAAGCTAGGCTACAGCTAGCAAGAATCTGTACAGGCTAGTTGGTGGCTAGAAGTGGAATGTGTTAATATATTAACGCTGTCAAGGATTTGTTTTGCTTTGCTGAATATAAAATAGTGAAGTAGATTTTTTTTTTATTGGATTGCTTTTGTGTTCAGTCTAGTGTTAGATTATGTGGGCTAGGCTACCAGTTAACACACATTGGGAAGGCATAGCCAGAAGGTGGTGATTTGGTCAGAGCAGAGAATGTTTACAAGATTGTTATAAAGGCTCTGGTCAGAACGACACAGACTTATGATAAGAACCGGACAGCAAAGGATAAAACGTGAATCAAATAAACAGTTACCCAGGCTGCAAACTAAGTATGTAAAACAAGTTCGCTCTTTGCAATGGGAAAGTCAGTGCTTGTCATGAAAGGCATTTAAACCACAGAAACGAGATGACTAGCAATGCAAGTTAAACCAGGCGTTTAACTGTTTGCTACGTACTGCACCAAGTTGTGGATGCTGTGCGATGTGTGTTATTAGTACTGGGATTACATGTCATCAGAGACATTCAATTCTATTCTCTTCCTCTCTCTGGTGTCATGTAGGCAATGTGAATAATGGGCCATTTGGGCTATGTAAAATGTAAGCTCAGCTGACGTTTTATAGCGCAGTACATCCCGCCAGATTGGAGTGTAGCCTACTCCGACGCGAAGCATTATCCCACAGTCTTACCCAAACGACAGGGCACACAATGCCTCTATATAGCGTGGCTTTACCAGTGCATTTATTAGTCTCTGGTGAGAAACCAAATTCGCCAAAAGCACGCAACTTGGATCTGGAGGATTCCGCTGAACATTCTGAAATTCACAACAACTGTTTATTCTACTTTATTATACGGCTCTCTAGAATGTTGCCAGGGCTTCATTCTCACATTCTGGCCAGAGCCCTAGAGGACTCTGATTCTGGCTACATCGTCACAATGTTCTGTGTTTACTGAGGCTACCGGTATTTTAGCGAGTGTTTAGTGAATGCATTGTGGTCTAGCTAAACTGCTTAAGGGAACATCCTGGCTGGCTTGTATTAAACATTATACTGTGTATAAACAAATATGTTCAGATTAAATGAACTCAGACTTTGATATTGAAAATGATAAAAACATGTTAATGTCTACATGATTAAAAACAGAAAACAAGTAGGCCTACTAATTTACATTTTTTTTCTTGTTTAGATTTGCAGAATATCTGAAGAACAAGATCATCCCAAGTGAGACAGAGCAGCCGTCCATTTCTGGATTCCTTACTGCAAAAGATACACAGTACAATGCTACCCATCCACAACAAAAAGCCATCACAAATTCAATACTAACAGATTTGGTCATTGGATGCAACATCCCTCTCTCAGTAGTGGAGAACAGATATTTCCGGAATTTGTCAGTTAGTTGGTCTCTCTCTCACACACAAACGTACTCAAGTCACGTTGTATTGTGTGAAAGGCATGTCATGTTGTATGTTGGGACAGTGCCTAACTTCAGAAGGAAAACCATTCTTTGACTCTAAAAGTACACAGATCATCTGTTAGCTTGGACTTTGAGTTTCATGTCTTAAAATGCACATGAAAAGCATTTTTATGTGAAAAATGACATGAATGAAATGAAAAGATGATTTTTGTTACACAGTACCAGTACTAGTTTTGTTTAGAATTTTGTTTTAATTTCTCACTAATTTTCCAATAAAAAAATTAAGGAAATGGTCATACTTTCACTCATTCTCACACCCTTAGCCTCAGATGTACACTGACTCACTCAAACTAAACTCACTGAAAATTTAGGATGCTTTACTAACGTTAACTAACTAATCATTGTCTCCTCTGAGATTCTTTGATTGTCTTGGGGCACAAGCTCTAAAACATTTTAAAATGGAAAAGAATGGGTGTACTGTAGTTACTTGTGCTGACTCCATGAATCATTGACATTACATTTAGCAGGCATTTTTATCCAAGGTGACTGGCAAAGGAGGACATACACTGCAGTGTGGAGAGGTAATACATTTGTGATCAAAAATGTGTTGATTGCCTGTAGAATAAATGGTGACTTGTTAGGGACTTGGAAAAAAATGAGACTTGGACTTGGACTCGACTTGGCTTGGGTAGGACTTGGACTTGACTTGGTCAAAAGTGCCTTGACTTGTGACTTGACTCGGACTTGAGTGGTAGGACTTGAGACTTACTTGTGACTTGCACATTAGTGACTTTGTCCCACCTCTGGTGTTTACTTCTTTTATGTGCAACGAAGCTACGGTGACAGTCATTTCCCTCGTGGATCATATTTGTATAACGGTATTTTCTGTATATAAAACTAATTTGTAGATTTTGTTTGTTGAGTTTTACAGCGTTTCTCAATATACTCTAATACTCTCCTCTGAGTCAGAGTTTTTCTTGGGACCTGTTGTCTGTCTGCCGAGCTGTGGGAGCGGGGGCAGAATATAAAGTTTCATCCCATATATTCAGGGATTCATTCCATATATTCAAAGTTTCATTCAATATATTCGGGGATTCATTCCATATATTCAGTTTCATTCAATATATTTGGGGATTCATTCAATATATTCAAAGTTTCATTCAATATATTCAAAGATTAATTTCCTGAACGGCATGCCATTTTTTTATATATATATATATATATATATATATATATATATATATATATATATATATATATATATATATATATATAATATAATTTTTTTTTTTTTTTTTTTTTTATTAAATGGCATGCCGTTCAAGAAATTAATCTCTGAATATATGGAATGAATCCCCGAATATATGGAATGAATCCCCGAATATATTGAATGAAACTTTGAATATATTGAATGAATCCCTGAATATACTGAATGAAACTTTGAATATATGGAATGAAACCTTGAATATATGGAATGAAACTTTGTATTCTGCCCCCGCTCCCACAGCTCGGTAGACAGACAACAGGTCCCAAGAAAAACTCTGACTCAGAGGAGAGTATTATGGCCCTTTTCCACTACCCTTTTTCAGCTCACTTCAGCTCGCTTCAGCTCACTTCAGCCCGACACGGCTCGCGTTTCGACTACCAAAAACCAGCACGACTCAGCTCGTTTCAGCCCTGCTTAGCCCCTAAAACTCGCACCGTTTTGGAGTGGGGCTGAAGCGAGCCAAGCCGTGCCGAGTGAGGTTGGGGGCGTGAGCAGACACTCCCCTGTGCACTGATTGGTGAGGAGGTGTGTCGTCACATGCCCACACACGCCCCGCGAGCGCGCTGGGATCTGTAAACACCGTAAACCCGGAAGAAGAATAATTACGAGAATTTCTGAAGCCTTATGCGCCTCGCCTCATCTATACGCTCTTGCCAGTATCTGTTGGCGTTGTCGGTGACAACAAGCCACAGCACCAAGACCAGCAACACTAACGACTCCATGTCCTCCATGTTTATTGTTTACTATTCGGGTCGTGAGACTACCGCTTAAAAGCTCACTGAATCAGTGACACAGAGCATCGTGGACGAGTTCGCGGAGCGCAAGGCTCGTCGTATGCCCTTCAAATAATGCGCGCAGTAGGCTATTGATGTTTTATTATGAGCCATGTACAGTATGTCGCCGAATGTTTTTTTTGTTTGAGTTACATGTTCGTTTGAAGGACTTAATGTACAAAATAACATAGTTGCACCCCGTAGTGTTGAAATTGGTAAACAGTGCATTCAGTGAGGTTTGCACCGCCCTCCTTTTATTTCTGACTCTTCCTGTCACCGTTGCAACCTCTGAGCGCTCATTCGTATGCCCTTCAAATAATGTGCGCAGTATAGGCTATTGATGTTTTATTATGAGCCATGTACAGTATCCTAATGTTTTTTGTTTCTGAGTTACATGTTCGTTTGAAGGACTTGATGTACTAAATAACATAGTTGCACCTGGTAGTGTTGAAATTGGTAAACACCGCAGTTGCGGACATTTTGTAGCCTAAAATGATGTTATGATAAGCTTTAATAAAGGGCCCGGTCATTTGCCCCGCCCCCGGCCCGGCTCTGACTTGTTCCGCCACTGTCACTGATGTCACTGTTTGCGCTGCTTAACGACATCACGTGACGTCCACCCACTTTCGCTAACTCCACCCAATGTGTCCACCCACTTCCAGCCAGCACGGTTCAGCGCGGTTGTAGTCGAAATGCAACTCCAACAGCCCCGCTCAGCTCGACTCAGCACGGCACGGCTCAGCCGCGTTTGTAGTGGAAAAGCGGCATTAGAGTATATTGAGAAACGCTGTAAAACTCGACAAACAAAATTTACAAATCAGTTTTATATACAGAAAATACCGTTATACAAATATGATCCACGAGGGAAATGACTGTCACCGTAGCTTCGTTGCACATAAAATAAGTAAACACTAATAAAACCACAAGCATTTGCCAGAGTGTTAACAATGTCTTTATTGTTGAAAAGAGCCGCAACCAAATCCCGAGCCGACTGACTCATTTTTGCTGCAGGACGGCGGCAGTGCCTTCATGACGTCAGCCAAGTTTCATTCCATATATTCAGAGTTTCATTCAATATATTCGGGGATTCATTCCATATATTCAAAGTTTCATTCAATATATTCGGGGATTCATTCAATATATTCAGAGTTTCATTCAGACCCGGCGCCAGACACGGACTGACGGACGGGCCTTGAATTGCTTTGGGGGGGCACACATTTTATACGCCAAGCCAGGGCAAGCAACCCAGGAGAGCAGCACAGACGTGACGAGTTAAATATTCTAAGAAACCTATAAAGCAACCAAAACAACTTTCCAAAATGTATCAAACATTGCTCAGCATATTAAAAGTTTTTTTTTTTTTTTTTTTTCTCCGCTGGCCTCACAACGCACAAAGCTGATTTCGGGTATCTACCGGAAGATGTGATATGATCCCGTCCAGCAATAAAATGTGATTGGCTGAGACAGCTGCTGATTTACCCAGATACCATTTGAAGAAAAAATGCGATTGGTCGGTTGGTTCATTCCATGACATTAACCCATTGGTTCCCAAGAAATATTAGTCCACGTTTATAGCAATGATCCAGAAATTATTACTAGTGTTTCTGTACTCACGGATAATAATGAATGAACCGATCAGCCGATTTCGAATAGTTTCAATACATTTTAAATTGAGCACATTTTTCTTTATTATTGTTATACTGAAAAACTTTGACTTGTAGTTTACGTTTTTTTTTTTGTTTTTTTTTTTGAGGGGGAAAAAAAACGAAGAAGAAGCTGTGACGGGCTCCTATCAGGCCAAGTGCGGTCACTCGCCGGCCACTTTCAGGCATCTTTTTCGGATTAGTGAGACCAGACCCTCTGAACATGAATGGGAAGATATCAATACTGGACTCTGTGAAAACTAACGGTCGCGAAGAGCATATGATTGAAATCGCCATGAAAAGTTGATTATACTTGAGTGTTAGGTTGGTTCTCATGACTCAGAAAAAGCTTTAAAATCCACTTTTCTCGTGGATTATTTTGACACTGCGCAGGCGCAGTACTTCTATAACGGCAGGAGAGGGACACCGGAGCACGAAGCTGCAAGATGATTGGAAAGCTGTTGGTTCAGATCGACATATGATTTGGTTGTTGGCAGCGGAACAGGTGGGATATTTGCAGACCCGTACTGCCGTCAGAGACGGTTGATTAGAATGTTTGCTGCCGTTACGAACTGTCCCCATTCATTTCTATGGACGATTTCTTCAGTGACCTGTCTCCTATGAAAAAAAGTCTCTGCTCTGGGTTCCAGCAGGGCGGGCCCACATGAGTCTCAGGGCAGGCACGGCCCCCTAAGGCCCGCCCATGGCGACGGGCCTGGTTTCATTCAATATATTGGGGGATTCATTCCATATATTCAGAGTTTCATTCCATATATTCAAAGTTTCATTCAATATATTCGGGGATTCATTCAGTATATTCAGAGTTTCATTCAATATATTTGGGGATTCATTCATGATACATCAGCCTACCTCAGGAATGACTGATAGTCATACCGGCTCAGACGTCGCCCGGGTCAACAAGGTCTGCGTCAGTTGCTAGGGAACCAGGGCAAACTGATGAGAAATTGGCTACTGGAACAAGACATTGTTCCAGTAGGACAGAAAATACGGATTTGCTGGAATGCTACTATACAAGCAATCCCAGAGAGAGGGGATACATGCAGCGAATGTGGGACCATTGGATACTTCGAAACCCACAATCAAGGCTAACAAAGAAGCAGCTATTAGCCCAGTGTTCCAACATCCGTAAGCAAAATCTACTATCACAACTAGAGATTAATGAAATACAACAATGATGCTACGGCAAGGGGGAGCCAGGAAGACAGGTCAGCGGGGAGATGTCATCATCATCCCCACAACCAGAGATTGGGTACCAGGCCCCAACAGCTAACAGCCTCAACACAAGAGCTGCTGACCTGAGAAGGAAGATCGTGACCCAACTGGAAACCTGGAGCCCCCGACGAATACCGAAGCTGAGTTGCCAAGTACCTTCAGAAGATCTACTTGGTTCTACTAGATCTAGTGGAGAACCAAGTGTTCTCCACTGAACCAAGGTGTACTCTCAGTGGCAGGGGAACAACAATCGGTCAGACCCACCAAGAGCTGAGGTGGAAAAATACTGGAAAGACATATGGGAAAGAAAGGCATCACACAACACCGATGCCCAATGGTTAGTGGACCTAAGAGCTGACCACAGCAACCTCCCAGAACAAGAACCAGTAACCATCTCAATGGCAGACGTCCAAGAAAGAGTGTCAAAGATGAAGAGCTGGACAGCACCGGGCCCCGATATGATCCATACGTACTGGCTGAAGAAGCTAACTGCACTCCATGAACGCCTAGCAACACAGATGAACCAGCTGCTGAGGGATGAGACCCACCCAGAATGGCTAACCCAAGGCAGAACAGTCCTAATCATGAAGGACCCCCAGAAGGGACCCATCCCATCCAACTACCGGCCAATTACCTGTCTCTGCACAACATGGAAGGCCCTGTCAGGCATCATTGCAGCAAAAATGAGTAAGCATGTGGCTCAATACATGAGCGAAGCACAGAAAGGGATTGGCAGTAACGCCAGAGGAGCCAAGCACCAGCTACTGGTCGATAGAACAGTCGCCCGAGACTGTAAGAAGAGACAGACCAACCTGTGCACTGCCTGGATTGACTACAAGAAAGCCTACGACTCAATGCCACACACATGGATACTGGAATGTCTGGAACTGTATAAGATCAACAGGAACCTAAGGACCTTCATCCAGAACTCAATGGAAATGTGGAAGACAACCCTAGAGGCCAACTCAAAACCCATTGCCCAAGTAAACATCAAGTGCGGCATATACCAAGGAGATGCGCTATCACCACTGCTGTTCTGCATAGGCCTGAACCCCCTCAGTCGAATCATCACGAAGAGCGGCTACGGGTACCGATTCCGTAGTGGGGCAACAATCAGCCACCTGCTCTACATGGATGACATCAAGCTGTATGCCAGGAACGAGCGAGAAATAGACTCGCTGATCCACACCACCTGGATCTACAGCGATGACATAGGGATGTCATTCGGATTGGACAAGTGTGGCCAGATGGTCTCAAAGAGAGGCAAGATGATCCGGACTGAGGGGATTGACCTACCAGAGGGCAACATAGGTGATATCCAAGACCGCTACAAGTACCTTGGCATCCCACAGACTAATGGAAACCATGAAGAGGCCACAAGGAAGTCAACCACAGCCAAATACCTCCAGAGAGTAAGGCAGGTCCTGAAAAGTCAGCTGAATGGTAAGAACAAGGTCCGAGCCATCAACATGTACGCACTACCAGTCATCAGATACCCCGCTGGTATCATAAACTGGCCAAAGGAGGAGATAGAAGCCACAGATATCAAGACTAGAAAGCTCCTCACCATGCATGGAGGGTTCCACCCCAAGTCCAGCACCCAGAGACTATACACTAAGCGGAAAGAGGGAGGCCAAGGGCTAGTGAGCGTCAAGACCACGGTCCAGGATGAAACATCGAAAATCCGAGAATACATCAGAAAGATGGCCCCAAAGGATGAACTGCTAAGTGAATGTCTCAGGCAGCAGAACCCTGATGAGAGCACAGAGGAGGAGGAGGAACAGACAACCTGGAGGGACAAACCCCTACATGGCATGTACCACCGTCAGATAGAGGAAGTGGCTGATATCAAGAAATCCTACCAGTGGCTGGATAATGCAGGACTGACAGACAGCACAGAGGCATATGTATGTATGTGTGTGTGTATATAATATATATATATATATATATATATATATATATATATATATTATACACACACACACACACACACACACACATATATACACACATACATACATACATACATACATACATACATACATACATAAATAAACTACGGAATCGGTACCCGTAGCCGCTCTTCATGATGATCTGACTGAGGGGGTTCAGGCCTATGCAGAACAGCAGTGGTGATCGCGCATCTCCTTGGTATATGCCGCACTTGATGTTGACTTGGGCAATGGGTTTTGAGTTGGCCTCTAGGGTTGTCTTCCACATTTCCATTGAGTTCTGGATGAAGGTCCTTAGGTTCCTGTTGATCTTATACAGTTCCAGACATTCCAGTATCCATGTGTGTGGCATTGAGTCGTAGGCTTTCTTGTAGTCAATCCAGGCAGTGCACAGGTTGGTCTGTCTCTTCTTACAGTCTCGGGCGACTGTTCTATCGACCAGTAGCTGGTGCTTGGCTCCTCTGGTGTTACTGCCAATTCCTTTCTGTGCCTCGCTCATGTATTGAGCCACATGCTTACTCATTTTTGCCGCAATGATGCCTGACAGGGCCTTCCATGTTGTGCAGAGACAGGTAATTGGCCAGTAGTTGGATGGGATGGGTCCCTTCTGGGGGTCCTTGATGATTAGGACTGTCCTGCCTTGGGTTAGCCATTCTGGGTAGGTCTCATCCCTTAGCAGCTGGTTCATCTGTGTTGCTAGGCGTTCATGGAGTGCAGTTAGCTTCTTCAGCCAGTACATATGGATCATATCGGGGCCTGGTGCTGTCCAGCTCTTCATCTTTGACACTCTTTCTTGGACGTCTGCCATTGAGATGGTTACTGGTTCTTGTTCTGGGAGGTTGCTGTGGTCAGCTCTTAGGTCCACTAACCATTGGGCATTGGTGTTGTGTGATGCCTTTCTTTCCCATATGTCTTTCCAGTATTTTTCCACCTCAGCTCTTGGTGGGTCTGACCGGTTGTTGTTGTTGTTCCTGAGAGTACACCTTGGGTGGTTCAGTGGAGAACAGCTTGTTTATTCTCCTGGCCTCTCCCTCCTTGGTGTATCTCTTCAATCGGGTGGCCAGAGCTGTTAGTTGCTGTTTGGCAGTTTCGAGTGCCTCTGGTATGGAGAGTGAGTTGTACTTCCTGGGTGCCCCTTTATTCACCATGTTCCCTTTCTGTAGTTCAGCTAGCTGGCTAACTTCTCTCTGTGCTGCCTTTATCTTGGCCTCTAATCATCTCTTCCATGGTGGATTGTTATGTCCCGAGCCCACCTTGTGTCCAAGCATCTCCATGATTACTGTTGCTGTACTGTGTATCAGCTTGTTGGTCTCAGTGATGGTCCTTGTGGAGATTGTCTTCAGAGCAGCATTCACATCTACTAGTAGATTTTCTGAAGGTACTTGGCAACTCAGCTTTGGTATTCGTCGGGGGCTCCAGGTTTCCAGTTGGGTCACGATCTTCCTTCTCAGGTCAGCAGCTCTTGTGTTGAGGCTGTTAGCCCAACAGCTTGGGGTACCAAGCTGACCTGTCTTCCTGGCTCCCCCTTGCCGTAGCATCGTTGTTGTATTAATGTCGATTACGGATGTTGGAACACTGGGCTAATAGCTGTTTCTTTGTTAGACTTGATTGTGGGTTTTGAAGTATCCAATGGTCCCACATTCGCTGCATGTATCCCCTCTCTCTGGGATTGCTTGTATAGTAGCATTATAGTAGCAGTAGCAAATCTGTATTTTCTGTCCTCGTCCATCGATGTCTTGTTCCAGTAGCCCATTTCTCATCAGTTTGCCCTGGTTCCCTAGCAACTGATGCAGACCTTGTTGACCCGGGCGACGTCTGAGCCGGTATGACTATCAGTTATGTCTTCACTCATTCCTGAGGTAGGCTGATATATCATGAAGGGTCTTGCCTAAGGACCCTTATTGGATGATGTTTTGCCCCAACCGGGATTCGAACCCCGATCTCCCGCGTCATAGTCAGTGAGCACAACCTTCTTCTTCTTTCTGATTTATTGGCGGTTGGCATCCACTATAGTGCATTACCGCCACCAACTGTATTATTGCGACATTGCAATGAGGTATGGAGCTTCAATGGAGGAGTGACAAAAAAAAAATGTAACTAAATCCTGTCAAAAATGCCAGTATTCTTCAGGAACATTAGAACAAATCTCCAAGCTGATGGTACTGAAAAGGCAAATAATCTCTCAAGAGTGAGACTGGTCTCCCCTAGTTCTCGAACCTCTTCTAGTAGAACGCTTCTCTGTCTACTGTATGCTTGGCATTCTAACAAAACATGTCTAACAGTCTCCATTTCGCTGCAGTTAACACAGTGACCTGTGGCATGCTTGCCAATGATGTAGAGGTTATGATTTAATTTAGTGTGTCCTATCCTAAGTCTTGTTATAACTTGCTCTTCTTTCCGACTCCAAGTATCCTGTCTTCTAGTGGGAACCTTTTTTTGTACAGTGCGCAGAAAGCTGCCCTTACTCTCCCTGTCCCACTGCCCCTGCCATAGTCCTAGCATTTTAGTGACTATGATGGTCTTAACTTCTGCTTTACTCAGTGGGATATTAAACTGTGCCTCAAATTTTAAAGCATTTTTGGCAAGCTGGTCTGCAACCTCATTCCCTTCAATACCTGAGTGAGATGGAACCCATAAGAAATTAACCAGAATATCTTGCTGATGCAGTCTGAAGAGACTTTGAAGGACATCGTACAATAGGTCAGGTCTACACACTGACTTGCCATGTAGAATACTGGTCAATGCTGACATGGAGTCAGAACATATAACATTATATCTAGTTTTAACCTCTTCAATCCATTCCAGTGCAAGACAGATTGCAAATAATTCTACTGAATAAACTGCTAGGTGGTCAGACACCCTTTTTGATATTTCTTTGTTATATTTTGGGATAAAGACTGCAGCCGCAGTCTTCCCTGTTTCAGGGTCTTTAGAGCCATCTGTAAAAATCTGAACCCCTTCAGGATATTTGTTTTGTATGTGCACATTAATCAAATAATTCACATCACTGTCCTCCCCAGCATCCTTATGCGTTTTAACTAAGTCAAGATCCACCATAGGCATAATAAACAGCCAAGGTGGAATAACCGGTAGAGGTACCACAGAACTGTGGGTCAACTCAGTTAGGCCAAGTTCCTCAGCCTGACCATTCCCGACCCACCCAAAACTATTAAAATCTGCCTTACCATGTTCCCAACATTGATTTAAAATGTACTTGGTAGGGTGAGCCTCTTTATGACCCTGTAAGTTCGTCCAGTATACCATAGCCAGCTGCTGACGTCTTAAGGACAAAGGCAATTCCCCTGCTTCTACCTGAAGAGCTGGAACTGATGAGGTCTTAAATGCCCCTCTGCACACTCGTAATGCCTGTGCTTGAATTACATCAAGCTTCAGTAAATGTGTCTTTGCTGCTGATCTATATGCTATACATGCATAATCTAATGTAGACCTGATAAGTGCAATATATACCTGTTTAAGTGACCTCATAGTGGCACCCCAATCACTTCCCACTAGACACCTAAGTATATTTACTACCTTTTTACACTTAATAACTATTCTCTGAATGTGATCCTTGAAAGTCAGTTTGCAATCCATCCAAACCCCTAAAAACCTTACTACCTCCACTTGTTTGAGTGGCTGCCTATACAGGGTAATTTGTACAGGAGGAATGTTTCTTCTCTTGGTAAAGCATATAACCTGTGTCTTCTCTACTGAAAAATGAAAGCCCCATTTAGTGCCCCAATTCTCCACAAGACTGACTGCTGCCTGAAGTCTCTTACTAATGTAAGCTGAATTTCTGCCCTTGACCCACAGTGCTCCATCATCTGCATACAAAGATTTCCCAATATTAACGTCTATGTCTAAAAATATGTCATTAATCATTATACTAAACAACAGAGGGCTGCATACACTGCCCTGAGGAACTCCATTATCCACAGGATACGTGTTAGAATGTGACTGTCCAACATGCACCTCAAGGGTTCTATTTAACAGAAAATCCATCACCCAGTTATACATCCTACCACTTATTCCCATTGCCTCTAATTTAATAAGGAGTCCCTCGCACCATAGCATGTCATACGCCTTTCTATGTCAAAGAAAACTGCAAGAACTTGCTCTTTGTTTGCTTGAGCCTTCCTTATTGCATCTTCCAGACACAGCACAGGATCCATAGTCATCCTTCCTCTACGAAAACCACTTTGGTAGGAACTGATTAAACCCCTCTTTTCTACAATGTAAGACAACCTATCTGTGACCATCCGCTCCATTAACTTAGAGGTTAGAGGTCAACGCAATCGGCCTGTAGCTTGATGCCTCACTCTTTTCCTTACCTGGTTTCAAAATCGGAATCACAACAGTGTGTTTCCAAGCTAATGGAATAATCCCTGTTTCCCATATCAAATTAAACAACTGCAAAATTACCATTTGTGCCTGAGGACACAATTTATCCACCATTACATAGCAAATTTCATCTTTGCCTGGAGATGTAGATCTAACTCCATTTAGAGCCCGCTTCAACTCAAACATAGAAAATGGCTCATCAAAAGCCTCATCTGCAACAGCCTTTTTCTCTAGAACATTAGGATGCAGCCTTACCAGTTCTTCTCTAGCCACTCTGACCTCAGGAGATAAATTATCCACACTATGGATTCTGACAAACACTTTCGCTAAAGCTTCTGCTTTTTCCTTAGTTGTTCTCATAATTTCACCATTAAGTTGTAAGGCTGGTAAGGAATATTCCCTCCTTATTCCTCCCATTCTTCTTATCATCCCCCATACATCATTAATTGCGGTCTCTCTTCCGATAGAGTCACAGAATTCTCTCCATCGCTCTCTCTTTGCCTTCCTTATCACCCTCCTAACCATAGCTTGAGCTTTTTTATACTCAACTAAATCGGCAAAAGAAAAGGTTGATTTAACCTTTTTAAAAGCTCTATTTCTTACCTGAATTGCTTCCTTACACTCATCCGTCCACCAAGGCACCATTTTACGCTGCCCCCTGCCTGTTGTTTTTCCAATGAATTCTAGAGCAGAGGAGTGCAATGTCTCTGTGATCTTCCTGTTAACAACATTAACATTCTCATGCGGATCTAAATTAAAACTCATCAGTCTCGAGCTACATATTTTACTAAAATCATCCCATTTGGCCTTTTTAAAATCCCACCTAGGGAAGATAACCTCCTCAATCTGGATTGGCCCCACTCCAATTTCACACATGATAGGGTAATGATCACTGCCAATACAGTCATCCTGCATAACTTTCCATTTAGAACATCTTGCAAACTGTGCTGATACCAAGGTGAGGTCAATAGCTGTCTCCCGCCCACTTGAAACATCAATTCTTGTTCCCCTCCCATTATTGAGGCAAATAAGATCCCTTTCCTCTAGCAATTCCTCTATTACATTACCATTGCTATTGGTTTCTGTACTCCCCCATAGGGTGCTATACGCATTAAAGTCCCCACACCACACCATTTTGTGAGATTCGTCCCCCAGAAACTTATCTAAAACGTCTTTATTTAGTACCTCACAAGGATTGTAGTAGTTAACAATGAAAAAATTACATTTGCCTATCCATACCTCAATGATGATCCCCTCTACCTCTCTACTTACTTTTAATTATTCTATAACCCAGTCCCTGCATGACAAATATAGCCACCCCTCCACCAGGACCATTATTCCTATCCCCACGCACAGTCACATATCCTTTTAAAACAAAGTCCAAATGAGGCCTAAGCCACGTCTCTTGTACACATATAACACTAGGTTTAACATCTAAATTTTCAATAAACTTTTTAAATTCCTGCCCATTAGAGCATAGACTTCTAGCATTCCACTGCAAAATAATAAAAACCATTAGGAACCCCCACATGAAACTGGCTGTGATGTTAGTTGCACACCTTGGAGAGTATTTAGAGTTCTATTAATTTCCTCAAATGAAACTTCCATCCCCACACAAAAATGCCTCCGTGCAGCTTTGACAATGATTTTTATCTTCTCACTTTTTTTATCTGTTAATGCTGAGCAATTTATGACTTCGGCAAGGAATGCCAAGAATTTCACACTATCCACTGCTATAGATTCCTTATTTATCTGCCTAGGTATTTCATTACTATGCTGAGAAAAAACACTTTGGCCCGGTCTCTGCTGTCTTTGGCCAGTTTCTAGTTTTCTTTTCCCGTCAACCTTCTTAATGGCCTCTGCATAAGTAAGTTTCTCCTCAACTTTAATTCTTTGCACTTCAGCCGCTCTTTTGTGTACTTGACAACCTTTGTATGCTGTGCTATGTGAGCCCCCGCAATTGCAACATTTGACACTAGTGCCCTCCTGACATTGGCCATACTCATGATCTTCTCCTCCGCACTTGCCACACCGCTTTCTCCCTCTACAAATGGCTGCTACGTGCCCAAATTTTTGGCAGTTAAAACACCGTAACGGTGGCGGTATGTATGGACGAACTTGGAAGCTCATATATCCTACTCTAACTCTTACGGGCAATTCCTTATCATCAAAAAATAACAGAATGGACAGGCTTTCTTGTTTTATTTGATCTCGGGTGTACATCAACCTTCTGCATTTGACCACATTGGCTCCTGATACATTGCTCAAAATATCCTCACATGACAGGTCAGTAGAGACTCCAGTTATAACACCAAGCTCAAGTTTCTTACGCTCCCATTCAGTACATCTAATTTTCTTTCCTTCCATTACAGTTATTCCAAGTAGCTTATCCCGCTGTGCGGCATTGTAACAATCAATAATTAAACTACCGTCCCTTAGCGGTGTAACCTGCACTGTGCCTACAGCTATATGAAGCGCTTTGGTAAGTCTCAGTGGATTGATAGAGCTAGGGGGGTCAAACTGGAACTTTACCTTTAAACCGTTATGTTTTGCCACTCGCTTTGCTTTACTATCTCTATCTTTATCTGACTCTGAGTGACCATCAGACACTCTACCTCGTTTGTTTCCTTTCTTCTTTGCTTTTCCTTTCTTCTCCCATTTCTCATTTGAATTTCCCTCGTCTTCTCCTTCCATCTCTAGCTCACTTCCAAACAAACTACCGTCACTTCCTCCCATTTCCGCTCCATCACTCAACTCATGCAAGTGCCCACCTCCACTCTCTACCGCCATCTCTCTCCAAGCCACACCTCCAGTCCAAGTGAGCACAACCACTGTACTATCCAGCTGATATATATTAGTGCTGTCAAAAATGTCGCATTATTATCGCGTTAACTTGACTCAATTTTAACGGCGATAATTTTTTTTATCGTGAGATTAACGCTCTGACATGTAGGTTTTTCATAAGCTTTTGAAACTGCCAGGAACTTGGAACAGAGACTTTGCTTAGAAAAACGATAGCAGCTAGACTGTAATGCAATGTCCGCACAGCCAGAGTCCTCTGCCCTCCCCCCAAAGAACCAGCGCGGGCAGGGCGCGCTAGCCCCGCGCCTCAGGACGAAGAGCCATGGTGCTCAGCTTAGGTTTCGTTTTCCCATCGGCGGCTCCAGCCCGACTTTGCAGTGGCTGTGACAAGACGTGTTATGCTCTGCAATAAAAAAAAAAAAAAAACATTGGTACAAAGCAAGCCCATTCACTTTTTTATGCTGATAAGAGAATTACAATGGTTTTTCATGTGACAAAAATGTGCGATTAAATTGCGATTAATCGCGAGTTAACTATGACAGTCGCGACATTAATCGCGATTAAATATTTTAATCGCTTGACAGCAATAATATACACAATCTTTTTTTCAACATTTATTTTCTTATTGTTTTGCAGATTTATTCTTTCTTCATGACATTCCTGTGAGTCCATAAAATAAAAGAATCCTTACTTCTCATTATCTTTCTTTTTCTCTAAATTATTACAGTTTTTTATGCAGGTGAAGATATTATCAGACTCCAATTTGGTTCTTGCACAGTACGGTGGTGTAGTGATTAGGACTGTCACCTCACAGCAAGAAGGTTCTGGGTTCAAGCCCAGTGGCAGACGGGGGCCTTTCTGTGTGGAGTTTGCATGTTCTCCTTGTGTCTGCATGGGTTTCCTCCGGGTGCTCAGGTTTCCCCACAGTCCAAAGACATGCAGTTAGACACACAGGATGCTGATATTGATGATGAGGAGGAGAATGATGCTGGTGATAAAACAATTTATTTTAAATGACAAGAAAGAAGAAACTACTTTTAAATTACTGAGTAATTCTGTGCCAAATCACCAGATTTTAGAGAAAGTTCCCGACTGACCATCTCAGATTTTGTTCACATTTTTATATATATTATTATTATTTTTTTTAATGTCCTTGTTACTAATAACTGCTGTGCAAAATTTTAGGCCAATATCTCCACTAGTTTCGGAGATATTAAGCCTTCTAAAAGGGGGCGTAGCCCCATATTTAGCATAAAAACAAGTGTTACAATCAAACATCCATAGTGTCTCTGTATTTTGAATGCTTATAGCAAAACTCTGACAAGGTCTATCAGAAAACAAATTAGATCAGTGAAAAGAGCAAGGTCTAATTGATACATGTACCAAATATGAAGTTGGTGCTGTGAAGAAAACTATTTTATTCAAGCTGTTGAATATAGAAGGTTTTATGACATGCGAAAATGCCATTCACAAGGTTACATCACATGCGATATCATTATTAATTCAAATTCTCTTGACTATACAGTGGGGCAAAAAAGTATTTAGTCAGCCACCAATTGTGCAAGTTCTCCCACTTAAAAAGATGAGAGGCCTGTAATTTTCATCATAGGTACACTTCAACTATGAGAGACAGAATGCAGGGAAAGAATCCAGGAAATCACATTGTAGGATTTTTAATGAATTAATTGGTAAATTCCTCGGTAAAATAAGTATTTGGTCACCTACAAACAAGCAAGATTTCTGGCTCTCACAGACCTGTAACTTCTTCTTTAACAGGCTCCTCTGTCCTTCACTCGTTACCTGTATTAATGGCACCTGTTTGAACTCGTTATCAGTATAAAAGACACCTGTCCACAACCTCAAACTGTCACACTCCAAACTCCACTATAGCCAAGACCAAAGAGCTGTCAAAGGACACCAGAAACAAAATTGTAGACCTGCACCAGGCTGGGAAGACTGAATCTGCAATGGGTAAGCAGCTTGGTGTGAAGAAATCAACTGTGGGAGCAATTATTAGAAAATGGAAGACATACAAGACCACTGATAATCTCCCTTGATCTGGGGCTCCACGCAAGATCTTACCCTGTGGGATCAAAATGATCACAAGAATGGTGAGCAAAAATCCCAGAACCACACGGGGGGACCTAGTGAATGACCTGCAGAGAGCTGGGACCAAAGTAACAAAGGCTACCATCAGTAACACACTACGCCGCCAGGGACTCAAATCCTGCAGTGCCAGACGTGTCCGCCTGCTTAAGCCAGTACATGTCCAGGCCCGTCTGAAGTTTGCTAGAGAGCATTTGGATGATCCAGAAGAGGATTGGGAGAATGTCATATGGTCAGATGAAACCAAAATAGAACTTTTTGGTAAAAACTCAACTTGTCATGTTTGGAGGAGAAAGAATGCTGAGTTGCATCCAAAGAACACCATACCTACTGTGAAGCATGAGGGTGGAAACATCATGCTGTGGGGCTGTTTTTCTGCAAAGGGACCAGGACGACTGATCCGTGTAAAGGAAAGAATGAATGGGGCCATGTATCCTGAGATTGAGTGAAAACCTCCTTCCATCAGCAAGGGCATTGAAGATGAAATGTGGCTGGGTCTTTCAGCATGACAATTATCCCAAACACACCACCCAGGCAACGAAGGAGTGGCTTCGTAAGAAGCATTTCAAGGTCCTGGAGTGGCCTAGCCAGTCTCCAGATCTCAACCCCATAGAAAATCTTTGGAGGGAGTTGAAAGTCCATGTTGCCCAGCAACAGCCCCAAAACATCACTGCTCTAGAGGAGATCTGCATGGAGGAATGGGCCAAAATACCAGCAACAGTGTGTGAAAACCTTGTGAAGACTTACAGAAAATGTTTGACCTCTGTCATTGCCAACAAAGGGTATATAACAAAGTATTGAGATGAACTTTTGTTATTGACCAAATACTTATTTTACATCATTATTTGCAAATAAACTATTTAAAAATCAGACACTGATTTTCTGGATTTTTTTTTCTCATTTTGTCTCTCATAGTTGAGGTATACCTATGATGAAAATTACAGGCCTCTCTCATCTTTTTAAGTGGGAGAACTTGCACAATTGGTGACTGACTAAATACTTTTTTGCCCCACTGTACATATATGTAGTATATCTGTAAATATGATAAATGATTTACAAATCTCACAAAAGTCAATTACACAAATTTAATTCTATTTATGTAGACTTAGCATGTCTATTTGAAGCGTTTGAATAACTGGTCAATTTCTTTCACCACACCAGATGGAACTACATATTGTCTACCAGTTGATGTGATTGGTGCATCTATGATCTTTATGATGTGTATCAGTGGAACCCAACAGATATCTTCTCTTCTGGGCCAACTGTAAGACTTTGCAGGACCATGAGGGTGCATAAATTGTACTTGCACATCCTGTTCCTCCTCCGATATTGCACAGATATTACCAATCCACCACTGCTGATCATACAAACATGGAACATACTTTCATGGGATCATGTCTGACAGGGTGTAACCTTTAATTAGTAATTAGTACATTAGGCTTTTCTCATTCCCCGGCCTGAGCTACCCTATCATATGGTTAGTGAAAGTGTACACTGAACTTTATCACTCAAAGTAAAACTAGGTCACGCAAAGTGATTTCATGTCATAGTGTCCTTGACCTCATTAATATTGACCTAATTAAAGTCAGCTGCACGTCGACCTCTCCCCAACAGAAATCTATAATGGATCATTAACGAGGATTAAAATCTTAGGGGGAGTTTTATGCCAAAGGAAAGGGCAGAAGAATGAAAAGAATAAGAAGAAACCTTGCAATTGCAATGTATTTTGCCTTTTAGAAGGCAAAATACAATGATGTAGCATGTGATGTAACCTTGTGAATGGCATTTTCGCATGTCTTAAAACCTTCTATATTCAACAGCTTGAATGAAATAGTTTTCTTCACAATACCAACTTCATATTTGGTACATGTATCAATTAGACCTTGCTCTTTTCACTGATCTAATTTGTTTTCTGGTAGACCTTGTCAGATTTTTGCTATAAGCATTCAAAATACAGACATGACAAGCTTTTTTCCATTTTTAGGGGCCTATAATATGAGACAAGTATAATTTGTCACAGATACGTATAACATGTTTTCCTGATAGTACTATAACATGTCTCTCATATATATATATTAAAAAGAATCAGACATCTGGTGTCATTAAATCTGGAGATATAGAGAGCCAAAAGTGCTACCATGTGTGGCAGGATGGACTGGGTGAATATAGTTTGTTTACCTTATGTCCGTTGGTTCTCTCTCTCTCTCGCTACTTTGATCATGCTGATCATGATTGGCCCCTCAACTTTTCTGCTTTGGTTTTGGTTGGCTTTTTGCATTGCTCTGTGACAGCCAATCACCTGATTCCTGGTTCCTGGTTGGCTCTGTGCTTTTCCTTGGCGGCCAATCGTGTCACCGGTAAGATATTATAGTTGTATACAGCCCTAATTCAGGGCGTGGTTCCGATCTTTCTTTTAGAATTCTTTGCTGCACTGCGGCTATTACATCTCCCATCAGATTATGCTGGTTAATGCACCATCGTTCGGCTCATCTGTTACATCTTGCCGTGGGCTCCTTGTATCCACAAGTTGTTGCTCAGCATTATCGCATCGTTACTTGATTTGCATGCTGCACCTTGCTACGAGCTCCGTGCATTAACTAGTGTCATTCAGATACCATCTCGCAAGGAAGTGACTTTGCCAGCTAGAACAACTGCTGCTTTGCTTTGCCTTGCCAGTTGTTTACGACTGCATTGACGTGTCCACGTCTCTGCTCTCCAATACCGTGGACTATTGGCTATTGCAGCTTGAATTCTCTGCTCTCAGACTTTGTGTGAATGACCGTGTGCGCGCGCGTGTGTAAAGTGACTGTGGAGTACAGCTCTTGGCTGAGTGCCAGGGCTAAGGGCATCTTGCTCATTGTTTGGTTTTTTGTTTGCTTTATTATTTGGTCGTGTCATTTTGTCATTTTTGGGTTGCATCATAGAGAGGAGGCTTATTGCCGTGGAGTCTCGTGTTGCTGTTTATATTTTTTTGTTATTTTGTTTTGTGTTTTGGGTCTTTTGGACCCGCGTGTGTGTGTGGGTGTGTGACGTCCATAATTAATTGTGTGTTTTTGTCTTTGTTGTATACGCAGGAGCGGAGCGCCGGTGGTGGGGACAGCGTCCTTCAGGTGGTGGGTCCTCTTCTGTGTGTAGTGATTGTTTTCACTGTGTGACTGACTAATTGTCGTGCTGTGTGAGGGTGAGTGTGGGTCTGTGCACGTGTGCCTGAGGTGGATTCTTGGCATTCATATTGAGGGGCGGCTGGACGCCCACCGGTGTGCCTCAGTTGCTCCTGTGTGGGTGCGTGTGCTTGTCTTGTTCTGTCTGAATGAGTTTATGTGCAAGTGCTTACGTGTGTTACCAACGCCCAGTCTACTTAAAAGATCCATACACCTGCTCTTCTGCCTCTGTTCTGGCGTGAATTAACAAGTCCTTTACTGTGTTTGTTTTCCCCACCCTAAATGTGGGTGTGCATGAATTGTGACTTACTGTGTGACCATAGCCAATTGAAAAGCTTTGCAGTGATTTTATTTGTGGTGTGTTTTAAATCAGTCTGACGTCAGCTTTTTATGTTTATTGTCGTGCTTTTGTATTAATAAAATTTCTCATTGTGTATGGAAACAAGTCTCTGTCATCTCAGTACCCGAACCTGTGTCCTGGTATGAGTGTAATGGTAATTGGAGTTCCCCTAGTATCCACCTAGGGGCCCCTGCTACACATGGACAAATGTGCATTCCAGGAAGCCATATTTGGCATGCCATAAATCTGCAAATATGTCACATACAAAGCTCTCCTTCTGTGTACATAGCCTTATCATATCAAATAATCATGTGTGCAAATTTGAACCATTTACTATGAAGAGTTCAAAATTTATTAGCCATCAAACTATGGATGTTTGATTGTAACACTTGTTTTTATGCTAAATATGGGGCAACGCCCCCTTTTTGAAGGCTTAATATCTCCAAAACTAGTGGAGATATTGGCCTAAAATTTTGCACAGTAATTATTAGTTACAAGGGCATCAAAATAAAAAAAAAATATGAAGCAAATCTGACATGGCAAGTAGGGAGCATTCTGGTGATTTGGCACAGAATTACCCTAATGGAACATTAAAAACATGGGGATTCCAACCAAAAGCTCAATTCCCAAAAAGTTTGTACACAGCATGTAATTCAGTGTTTTTTTTTCTTTATATTAATAAAAAGACACTTAATTTCTTAAACTAATGATGGACTGGCATTCCTCTTTACTTAGTTGAGCGCTTACTGATATATGGATAACTACATTTGTCGAATAGGGCTACTGACTATTTTTTATTTAATATTTTCTATCTGATGGTCTCAAATGTATTAAAAAGGCAAGAAACTGCACTAAGTAACTTTTGATGAGGCACCTGTTAATTGAAAAGCGTTTCCAGGTGAATACCTCATGAAGCTGGTTAAGATAATGCCACAAGTGTGCAAAGCATCATCAAGGTAAATGCTGGCAACTTTGAAGTATTTAAAATATGAACTATGTTTTGTGTTTTAATGCTTCTTTCTTTACCACACAATTCCATATGTACCATATGTTGTCATAGTTTTGCTATATTTTACAGGTAAACATATTGTGTGACTGCAGTTTGGTTTTCAGTCAGTTATTTTCCTCTGGGTGTGGTGGTGTTGGTAAGTACTATAACTCAAATACAAATATAACTCGATGTAAGTATAATCATAAAATTATGGTACCATTGGACTTTTGAATTCTTAAATCTGATTGGTAAAGATTTTTGATTAATTTTCAATATTGCAGCTCTGACAATAGTTCTGGCTATAATTCAAATAGCAGTTGATATTAATGTGTTCTTTTTAATCCATTATCATTTCGATCGTAGCAGCTCTTTCACAGGGCCATGCATGTCGTACATTCTTCAATAATTGACAACTGTTGATAAATTGGTTACAAAAGTTCTGTCATTAAAGAAAGAAAAATGTAATTTTTGATATGGTAAAAGAGACATTTATTTAACATTCATGGAAGGAGTTTTCA
The DNA here is from genome assembly GCF_027579695.1 of Neoarius graeffei. Taxonomy (NCBI): domain Eukaryota; kingdom Metazoa; phylum Chordata; class Actinopteri; order Siluriformes; family Ariidae; genus Neoarius; species Neoarius graeffei. The sequence goes on along the minus strand of NC_083571.1, from coordinate 50,843,412 downwards.
GTGTCTCAGCTTTGTAACCATGGGAAAATCGACAGGACAAAGAAAATGACCGCTTTACAATTTCTCTGGAGCATAAGCTGTGTTTTCTGTTTTATTAACTTAAAGGAAAAGGCAACTTTTGTACAAAACCAGGTGTGTATTAGGAGAAAAACATGTACGTAATCAGTTCCGTTAATTATTTCCATTATATATCGAACATGAAAAAATATTTTTATCTTTGAAATCATGAATTGACACAGAGGAGTCGAAGTTGGAGGAGTCAGCCATTTTGAGATTGTGGGCAACTATAAACCAATCAGAATCTTTCGTTAATGCGCCTCCCTCTGATCTGTGACGTCACTGGGCCCATGAAAACAGTGTTTACAAGCAGATCACTGTGATTAGGAGTCCCGGCGGGTGGCTTGTATTCAATTCGTTTATATCCCAACCTTGTCAGCTGTCAGATTTATGTTCATGGACCCGGTAAGCTGGTAAATAATATATATATTTTTTTCTTTACCAAATTCTAACAGAAAACGAGAGCGCCCGAAAGGGAAAACCGAGCCGAGCCGCTTCACGCATGCGCAGTAGGCTTGGTAGGACAAATCCAAATAGGAGTCATTCAGGATTCAGCCATGTTTTTGCTCCGTGTTTTTACTCAACCAAAGTTATACAGTATTATGAGCTTTAAGTTGCATAAATAAAACCATTTGGTGAAACTTTGAAGAAGCGATTGTACTGGTTTTTTACCTTATTACCATGAAGCACTGAAGAGTTCTTTTCAGTGGTGGGCCGCATGACGTCACGCAGTAGATCAATATGGCGGAACGCATCTTCGCTGAGCTCAGCACAAGCCCATATTATTAAAAGTTAAAAGATACTGTTATGCGGTCTGTTCGTTCTCTATAAATTCCATGATCAATTACTTTATATATTTATCTATCTATTTGTGGTGATTTTGTACAAATGTTGCCTTTTCCTTTAAAACCAGGGAGAAAACAGAGGCTGCTGAGGGAATGTTTGTATATAGCGACGATAACAGAAGTGTACAGGATGTAGTCATGTGGACTTTCCACAACATTAAGTGGAACTTAAAAATAGCTAAAAATAAGACATGCCATTCTTTAGCAAAATTTAAGGTTGTAATAATTGACATTGTTGTGATGTAAATGCAATGAAACACTTCTGAACATATTTTTCTAAAAAGTAATCAGCTTCACTTCACGTTGGTCTCCTTCACCAATTAAGTATTTATTATTTATAACAGCGTGTTCCAAAATGCTTTATTTCTTACACATACCATACTTTATTACAGCACATTTATGTCTTTATAAAGAAGCAGAAGAGAGAACAAGCCATGCACAACTGTTACCATCATTTTCCCACATGCTATTTTTATGAAAACACAGAAAAAAAATAACCCATTATTCCATCTTCCTCATCACTGGTGCATGTGTGGATTTTCTAGCTCTGCTTTGGACTTTCAGTATTCTGTACCAACATCATAAGAGTGGAGGTGGAATCTCAGTCAACGCCATTTTCCTCCTAATCAGTGACCTGCTGGAGCTGATTCTGAGTCCAGTTGTAAGATACATTTGCAAAGCAGAAAATATTTGTATAATTTTGAGAGTACTGTTATTGGGAGCTAGGCTCTGTGGGCATCTACTTCACCAGCTGGTGACATTAGAAAGCATTCTTACTCAAAAATATCCATCATCACATGCTGTTATTTTCTTCCCATCCTGCTCTATTTTTACTCTATGCATCTTTGCATCTGTATTTGGAATTGGGTGCCAGATCCTTCCAAGATATATATATTTTTTAAATGAATGTATTTTTCTCAGCAATGCCTGTAATTGTGTGTGTAGTCACGTGTATAGAAGAAGAAACTTTTATTCGTCACATGCACACTTCAAGTACAGTGAAATTCATCCTCTGCATTTAACCCATCTGAAGCAGTAAACACACACAGCAGTGGGCAGCCACACCAGAGCGCCCAGGGAGCAGTCAGGGGTCAGATATCTTGCTCAAGGGCACCTCAGCCCAAGGCTGCCCCGCATCAACTTAACTGCATGTCTTTGGATTGTGGGGGAAACTAGAGCACCCAGAGGAAACCCATGCAGACACGGGGAGAACATGTAAACTCCACACAGAAAGGCCCTCGCCGGCTGCTGGGTTTGAACCCGAAACCTTCTTGCTGTGAGGCGACTGTGCTAACCACTACGCCACCGTGCCACCAAAATGAACATTTTATGTATATATATATTTTTAATATATGCTATATATATTTGTATTGTGACTTGTAAAGCCTCTCTTGACACCATCCAGGCCACAGACAGGAAGCCAGGCGTGTTAGTGCTGTGTTGCCATGTTTACTCTGATCACTTTATATGTGCCATTTTTCTTGAATTGTTTTTTTTTTTAATCTACCTTTTATGTTGGAGGTTCTCGTGAGTATGAGACTGATTTCAGAGCCCCTCCTCTGTGTTCTCATCTGCAGGGAAAATCGTTTGGTTCAAACCAAAGCATATTTTGTAGCACAATAATAAATTCTATATCCAATTCCAAAAAAGTTGGGACACTGTATAAAACCTCAATAAAAACAGAATGTGAAGATTTGCAAGTCATGGAAACCCTATATTTCATTGAAAATAGTACAAAGACAACATATCAAATGTTGCAACTGAGAAATTTGAATGTTTTTTGAAAAAATATTTGTATATGCTCATTTTGAAATTGACATCAGCAACATGTTTCAGAAAAGTTGGGACAGGGGCAACAAAAGACTGAAAATGTTGTGTAATGTTAACGTTAATTGGCAACAGGTCAGTTACATGATTGGGTATAAAAAGAGCATCCCAGAGAGGCTGAGTCTTTCAGAAGTAAAGATGGGGATGGGTTCACTGCTCTGTGAAAGACTGTGTGGGCAAACAGTGCAACAATTTAAGCATAATGTTCCTCAATGTAAAATTGAAAAGAATTTGGGGATCACATCATCTATGGTACATAATAGCATGAAACGATTCAGAGAATCTGGAGAAATGCAAGAGACAAGGCTGAAAACTGACATTGAATGACTGTGATCTTCAGGCCCTCAGGTGACCCTGCATTAAAAGCAGAAACATGTCTGTTGTGGAAATCACTGTATGGGCTCCTTGAGAAAACACTTCAGAAAACCATCGTCTGTGAAAACAGTTCATTGCAGCATCCACAAATGCAAGTTGAAACCATATATTAACAATATCCAGAAACACTACCACTTTCTCTTCTACGATGGACTGAGGTGAAGCGGGTGGTATGGTGGTGTAGTGGTTAGCACTGTCATCTCACAGAAAGAAGGTCCTGGGTTCGAGCCCAGTGGCTGATGTGGGCCTTTCCGTATTGAGTTTGCATGTTGTGTGCGTGGGTTTCCTGCAGGTGCTCTGGTTTCCTCCACAGTCCAAAGACATTCAGGTTAGACTAATTGGTTGCTTTAAATTGACTGTAGGTGTGAAGGGTTGTGTGTCTCTAGGTGTCAGTTCTGTGATGACTTGTCCAGGGTGTACCCTGCCTCTCGCCCATAGTCAGCTGAGATAATCTCCAGCTTGCCTGCGACCCTGTATGGGAGAAGCAGCTACAGATAATGGATGGACTGAGATGAAGTGAAAAATTGTCCCAAGGTCTGACGAACCAAAAATAGAAATGATTTTTAGAAATCATGGACACCATGTTTTCATGTTTTCACCAGAGGAGTAGGACCATCCGGCTTGTTATCAGTGCACAGTTCAAAAGCCAGCATCTGTGATGGTATGAGGGTGCATTAGTGCACATAACATGGGTAGCTTGTACATCTGGAAAGGCATCATTAATGTTGAATGATATATATACACGTTTCAGAGCAATATGCTGCAATCCAGACAAAATCATTTTCAGGGAAGGAAAATGATTTTCAGGGAAAATAATTTTCTTCTTTCAGCAAGACCACGCCAAACCAACCAAGAATGGGACAACATTTCTCTTTGGTCTCCTCAGTTCCCAAGTGTTTACATGGTGTTGTTTAAAGTAGAGGTGATGCAACACAATGGTAAACTTGCCCCTGTCCCAACTTTTTTGAAGCATGTTGCTGACATTAAATTCAAAATGAGCATTTTTTTTCCAAAAAAAATAAAATCTCAGTTTCAACATTTCATCTGTTGTCTTTGTACTATTTTCAATGAAATATAGGCTTTCTGTGATTTGCAAATCTTCACATTCAACTATTTTGGAATTGGGGCTGTATAATGATACCTTTTTTACTGGTTACTGATGAACTGAATGATCAAACTATTTCATTTCAAATAGAAATGAAGTGTTACCTTTTCAACTGTTCATATTTATTGTTCATGTAAAGAATATAAATAGCTATATAATTGTAAATAATATTATTTTAAATAATATTACTGTCCATTAAATGTTACTTCCATTGCTCTTGTGTAATGCTGTCAGATGAGAGGGGGCACAGTGGTGCAGTGGTTACCGTTGTCACCTCACAGCAAGAAGGTTCCAGATTCGAACCTCAGTGCTGACGGGGGCCTTTCTGTGTGGAGTTTGAATGCTCTTTCCGCGTGTGTGTAGGTTTCCTCCCACTTCAAAGACATGCAGATGAGGTAAAAATTGTTCAACTTGGTGTATGTTGCTCTGGGTAAGAGGATGTGCTAAAATACCTGTAACGTATCTTTTTTCCACATCTAATGGCTTCTAGTTTGTTGGTTCCTCAGTAAGCTTTTGCTTTGCCACAAATATGGAATATGTATTCTGATATTAATTTGTCTGTCAAATTGTCAATAAACATCACCATAAATTGTGTGTTATTCACTGCATGATATTAGATAGGAGGCTAAAATCTAACATTTATCATGACAAAAACTATAGTAGGATTTTGTGTTTTGTTATGTCATATAATTATATCATAAGGTCTCATCTCATCTATTAATGACATAATTAGAATGATGTGGGGAAAACTCCTATAGCAAACACACACAGAGGACCTTTGTGTGTGTTCTGGGAATGACTTACCAGGCTTGTATCGTGAATACCAAACATACTAAATTGAAAAATAATTATTCAAACCCCCCCCCCCCCCCCCCCCCCCCCACACACACACACAAAACAAAAAAAAACAAACTCTGTTCTATCATCTGTCCCTTTGTTCAATTTTGTCCTTTTCTCATCAGACAATTTGTGCTCCATCTATTCATTTTTAAGTTTCTGCTCCAAAAGAATGTTGGTCAGAAAAATGAAAAAGTATATAATCCACCTCCTTTGTATTTTTACACCTGTAACTGTATTTCACGCTCTCAGTCACTGCTGATAATGTGTTTCAAATGTGTCAGTAACATGGGCTGAAAAATATCAGCTCAAACAAACAAACAAACAAACAAACAAAATTTAGGAAGTGTTTCACTCTGTGTAATCACCTGACATGATTGTCACTGAGATGCTGCATTAATCCACAGAATTCAACCCCGGTCTCTTTTCTTTATAGCATTCTCATCTCATCTCATTATCTCTAGCCGCTTTATCCTGTTCTACAGGGTTGCAGGCAAGCTGGAGCCTATCCCAGCTGACTACGGACGAAAGGCAGGGTACACCCTGGACAAGTCGCCAGGTCATCACAGGGCTGACACATAGACACAGACAACCATTCACACTCACATTCACACCTACGGTCAATCTAGAGTCACCAGTTAACCTAACCTGCATGTCTTTGGACTGTGGGGGAAACCGGAGCACCCGGAGGAAACCCACGCGGACACGGGGAGAACATGCAAACTCCACACAGAAAGGCCCTCGCCGGCCACGGGGCTCGAACCCGGACCTTCTTGCTGTGAGGCGACAGTGCTAACCACTACACCACTGTGCTGCCCCTTTATAGCATTCTGTGTATTATATATATATATTTTATATATATATATATATGAATGAATGAATTTATTTTGAATGAATTTATTTTTTGAATGAATGAATTTATTTTTATTTCGAACATGTATAAAAAAAGTATGTAACTATTTGTACATACAAAAGAAAGACAACGAGAAAGTGACATAAATAAATTAATAAAATAACAAAGAGCTAAGACATTACAATACACCGCACGTTGTTCAAAAAAACAAATTATATATATATATATATATTATGAGTATGGTGCTGCAATAACTCTTGTTTCCACAAAAATCAAATACATTTGCTCACTTGGAGGATAAATGCTGACATTTCACATAAAAATAAAATCCGAAAAGGAAGAGAAGATCATTATATGTTCACTGCTTTTGTTGTTGTTAAGAATTGTCAAACACATTTCAGCGGGAACACGCTGAAAGCGAGAGCGGGCTGAGAGGCTGCGCGGGAACACGCTGACAGCGAGAGCGGGCTGAGAGGCTGCGCGGGAACACGCTGAGAGCGAGAGCGGGCTGAGAGGCTGCGCGGGAACACGCTGAGAGCGAGAGCGGGCTGAGAGGCTGCGCGGGAACACGCTGAGAGCGAGAGCGGGCTGAGAGGCTGCGCGGGAACACGCTGAGAGCGAGAGCGGGCTGAGAGCGGGCCCGGGCCACGGCTGAAGCCTCAGATTTTCCTGCCGCGCTGCTGCCGCCCCGCTTGTTGTTCCTCGCTTCGCGACATGCCACCAAAAAAGAATACAGCACAGGTTGAGGAGGTTGACGATATTAAAAGATCGCTCGACATGTTGACGGAGGAGGTTTCTGCTGTTAGACAACAGCAGAAAACCATCATGAGCCTGGTGGAGGAAGTTAAAGCCTTGAGGCTAAAAATCACCGAGAAGGACAAGCGGATTAACTTGCTGGAGAACCGGGTGGCCGATCTGGAGCAATATTACCAGAATGAACGACATCATAATCACCGGCTTGGAAGTGAAACCTCGTTCATATGCACGGGCAGTGACGATGCGGAACGGAGAGGAGCCGAGCGAGGAGGACGCGGCATCGGTGGAGCAACAGGTGGCGGCGTTTCTCCGCTCAAAGGGAGTTGAGTTAGACAGGGAAAACATCGAGGCCTGTCACCCGCTCCCAAAGAGAAACAAGAAGACAAAACCGGCAATAATAGTTCGGTTTGCAAATAGGAAACACAAAAACGAACTGCTGAAACAGGGAAGACGGCTGAAGGGATCAGACGTTTACATCAATGAGCACCTGACAAACAAAAATGCGGACATTGCCAGAATGGCCCGTCTACTCAGAAAACAGAAGAAAATACAATCAACATGGACTTCAAACTGTAAAATATACATCAAGTTAAATGGAACACCAGAACAAGCCAAAGTACTAGTCATCCGGGAGCTGGAGGAGCTGAGCAAATATTAACGAAACGTACAACAACAAGGTATCCTTAAACTACAGCCATGACAACTCCTGATAATAAACACACATTAGGACTAGAAAACTTTGTATATACAGAACATAAAATACAGGACATAGAACATGATATTGATCCGGATAACAACTTACTCAATGATATAGAAAACAGCTGCAGTTATTACACAGATGAGCACTACAACGCAACTTTCCAATCAAAGCATAGTATATCAATCATCCACTTCAGTAGCAGGAGCCTATATGCCAACTTCCACAATATTAAAGAATATTTGAAACAGTTTAAGAACCCATTCAACATCATAGCAATTTCAGAGACATGGATCAGCACTGACAGAGATGTGGACTTTGAGATGGAGGGTTATGATATAAATCATATAAGCAGAGTGAAAAAGAGAGGAGGAGGTGTGGCAATATATGTGGACAAAGGACTGAAGTATAAGGTGGTGGAGAGTATGACAGCAGCTGCTGATAATCTGGTGGAATGTATCACAGTGGAAATTTGGATGGAAAAAGTAAAAAATATAATTGCGAGCTGTTTGTACAGAACTCCAGCATCAAGTATCGATATATTTGAAAACTGGATGGAAAACATGTTTTCTAACTCAGTGCAGAAGACTGTGTTTATCTGTGGGGATTATAATATTGATCTGTTAAATCCAAAAAAGCATAAAATGACAGAAGATTTCATAAATACAATGTACAGTATGGGTTTATACCCCAAAATCACCAAACCTAGTAGAATTACTTCTCATTGTGTAACATTAATAGATAATATATTTACAAACAGTATGGAAAATAATACAGAAAGTGGGCTTTTATATAATGACAGTGACCATTTGCCTGTATTTATTGTCTATCACTGTAATTACTGGAAACCTAAGGATATGAATCAGCTGAAATACAAACGGATAAGAACCGAAGAAAACATAAGGATACTTAAGAGTGAATTACTTAAACAGAACTGGAGAGTCGTATATGAGGAAGAAGATATTGACAAAGCATACAGTGGATTCCTAAATATCTTTAAAACACTATATGATAAAACCTGTCCTGTAAGGAAATACAATGATGGACAAAAACAAGCAAATGGTCCATGGATCACCAAAGGATTAAAAAATGCCTGTAAAAAAAAAAGAACACGCTGCATAGACAATTCATAAAAAAAAGAACTTTGGAGGCAGAAATTAAATATAAAAAATACAAGAATAAATTAACCAGCATTATGAGGACATGTAAGAAGGAATATTATAATAAATTATTAGATAGTAATAAAAATAACATGAAGGGGCTATGGAATGTACTGAATAGTATTATTAGGAATAGAGCTAAAAACAAAAACACAAGCTACCCTGATCATTATATTGAGAATGACAGATCAATAAATAATATGGAGGAAGTGGTAAATGGTTTTAATAGATTCTTTGTAAATGTGGGATCAGATTTGGCAGAAAAGATTCAGGATACAGACACACCTGGAGGGGCGGAGGCTGCTCGATGGGAGAGAAATCCTAAATCTATATTCATTGGTGCAGTTGGCATAAAAGAGGTCATAGATATTGTAAGGAGAAGTGAAAGTAAAACCTCCACTGACTGGAATGATATTGACATGAGTTTAATAAAAAAAGTTATTGAAGAAATTGCAGAACCATTTACTCACATATGTAATATGTCTTTTCAATCTGGTAAATTTCCAAACAACATGAAAATAGCTAAAGTTATACCTTTATATAAATGTGGAGATAGACACCATTACACAAATTACAGGCCAGTTTCTTTACTCTCTCAGTTCTCCAAGATCCTCGAAAAACTGTTCACAGCAAAACTAGACAACTTCATTGAAAAATATAAACTTTTAGCTGACAGTCAATACGGATTCCGGAAAGACAGATCAACAACCCTGGCATTAATGGAACTTATTGAGAAAATCACAAATGGTATAGACAATAAAAAACATGTTATGGGAATTTTCATAGATCTAAAGAAAGCATTTGACACAATAAATCACGACATTCTATTCAAAAAATTAGAGAGGTATGGTATCAGAGGGGTTGGTTTGGACTGGGTGAGGAGCTACTTACATAAGTAACAGGCAACAATTTGTAAAAATTGGAGATCACACATCTGATTATTTGCCCATAACATGTGGAGTACCGCAAGGGTCTGTCTTAGGTCCCAAACTGTTTATATTGTACATTAATGATTTATGTAATGTATCAAGTATAATGAAATGCATATTATTTGCCGATGATACAAACATCTTTGGCGCCGGGGACAATGCACAGCAGCTTATGGAAACAATCACAACCGAAATGAATAAATTAAAAAGGTGGTTTAACGAGGCTCCAGCTTGCCTGCGACCCTGTAGAAGGATAAAGCGGCTAGAGATAATGAGATGAGATGAGGTGGTTTAACATAAACAAATTGTCATTGAATTTGAGTAAAACAAAGATTATGTTATTTGGAAAATATAAGTCGAACCCTCAAGTTGAATTGAAAATTGACAACATAACCATAGAAAGAGTTTATGAAATAAAAGTTCTGGGTGTGATTGTTGATCATAAAGTCTGCTGGAAACCGCATATTAATCATGTTAAAGCAAAAATAGCAAAGATTACTGCAATTTTGGGGAAATCAAGACACATTCTGGACTATAAATCACTACATACCCTGTATAATGCACTCATACTTCCATATCTGAGCTACTGTGTGGAGATATGGGGTAATACCTACAAATCTAACCTGCAGCCGTTATGCACATTACAAAAAAGAGCAATAAGAATTGTCAATAATACGGGATATCTTGAGCATACAAACGCATTATTCGTAAAAGCACACACTCTGAAATTCACGGATCTGGTTAAACACAAGACTGCACAAATTATGTATAAAGCAAGACATAACCTTCTTCCGGGTGAGGTACAAAATACGTTTATGGAAAGGCAGGGTGGGTATAACCTGAGAGGGGAAATTAATTTTAAGAGAGTAAATGTTAGAACAACTATGAAAAGTATGTGCATAACAGTCTGTGGGGTGAAATTGTGGAATGGTCTGGAAAATGAACTCAAAAATAGCACCAACATAAAACTGTTTAAAAAATTATATAAAAACATGTTAATAAAAATATATGAGAATGAGGACAGGCAGACTATATAGGTGATGATGAAATTGAGAGTAAGTCTGTGACTGGTCTTCTTGTATTTAGTGTATAGTTATAGGTATGTGTATATGTATGTACTGTATATATGTATTGTATGTGTGTCTATATGCATAACATAAGTATCTGTATATATGATTTGATTTGGTCGATATATATACCCATGTCGGTATGTTTTGGTATGTTGGTATGTTTTCTTTTTTGTTTATTGCTTTTGTTTTCTTTTGTATATATAGTTTATTATGGTGGAAAGTGACATTTGATTAGCGGTGGTATAGAGGGTTAGGATTGGATAAGTTATTACTTCTTCCTAATCCTTTCTGAACATTATGTTATTGCCTTGTGGCTACGCTATTCTGTTTATGACGATGTTTTGATTATTGCATTTTTTATTTAAATTTTTATTTTTATATCTTTCTTCTTTATTGTTCAGAATAAAGTAATCAAAAAAAAAGTCTTTAGCTATGAATTTGGCACAGCTGGGCAACTGATGTTTATCCTCTTGGCAAAATGCACAAGGTGGCTTTGTAGGTGTTTTTTCTGTGTTCTGCTCGTCATTGTTTGTTTATTTGTGTGCTTAACACTCTAACCTTTCCTCCATTGTTGTCTTTTAGGTTTCGTTTCTCTGCAGGGATTTCTGGTGAGTGAAGGGCAAAGAAGGAGGTTACAGGGTTGCATGTGATTTCTGCTTCTAATGCCACAAATGCAGCAAACTCTTGGAATGGTGGGAATTCATGATTTTGACTCAAGGTTTGTGTGACTTGCCGATTCCACCGAGATATGGCCCAGTCAGGTAGTTTCTGTACTAAATTTTGGTTTTCTTGACAATCATTCAAGATCTGTAGGCCTTTCACATGAGGCATTGCATCTTGGCAGGCATTTAGAAAATCAGAAAATTCTCTCAGACTGACTGCATCCTTTGGATTGATTCTTGGCCAGTTAGAAAGCCTGTCTCTGAAAGCCTTTTGTAAAGTAAATGGCTGTCCATAGCGTGTGTTTAGTCTGGTCCAAGAATCATTATAAGCATCCTTATCATTTCTGTAGAAGACACCCTCTAATGTTTTATGGGCTGGACCACCCACATATTTCTTTAGGTAGAAGAGTTTGTCCGCAGCAGAAATGTTTTTCTGATCAATAAGTGCCATGAAGGATGATTTCCACTCTATGAACTCGATCGGGTCTCCAGTGAACACTGAAGGCTCCGGCGTTGGTAGTCTGCTTAAGGCTATGCTATCCTGAAGGGCCTGTGTGAAGGACGGTGTACCCTCATTTGACAATTAGCCCAGAAAGCTAAGTTTACATTGAGTTGTAATTTGTTCTGGGTTTGGTTTAATTTCAACATTGCAGTTAAAGGGCAGGGCATTCGTTTCTCTTTCTGTTTCTTGGGTGTAGACCTTTAATTTAGCCTGAGCTGCCTTTAAGTTTTTCTCTGCCTGCAACTGCGCTAATTTGGATTTTTGAGATTCCAGGGCTTTCTTGTGTTGTTGTTCTAATTGCTGTATTTTATCTTTATACTTCCTTTCCTCCAACATCACTTCATATGCTGCTTCTTTAGCTGCAACTTCTGCAGCAGCATCTGCTCGTTTAGCTGCTAAGCAGGACACATCAGAGTGTTGGCTATGTTCGTGACTTACTCAAGAGACAGTGGACCCATAGATAGAATGGGCATAATCACACTCAAGTAGAGCGCGAAGGCGGTTTCTCTCCCTTACAGCATCAAACTCATCAATGCCTGCTATTCTTTCATAGGCAATTTTGATAATGTCAGCAGTCACAGCCTCACAAGCATCTAATCGTCACCTTACATCCGATGAAGCTGTGACAAGTTGCCTTATTTCATCATACGGTTTTAGTACGTTATTCTTTGCTTGTTCTAACACATCTACAAGGATGGCTAGTTGGGTTGAAGAGATGTCTGATTTTTAGTTGTTCGCATGTGTTACGAACCTCAGCGTTCCAATTTTGATAAGCGCCTAGAAATTTTCCTTCCTTTCTCTTGGCCTCTTCTTTCTGATAGGCAACCATCTTTTCAGTAGGGACACGACTGTGCTCAGAGCGGCGTAGGCCTTGGTTATCAGTCTAGGCATGTTGAAGTGGTTCTTTTAAGTTAGCTAGTGTGCGTTCTTCATTTTGATTTCTCCCTTCTGGGTCTTTACATGCATTACTTTCATCCTCTAAGGTGTCATCAACTTCATTAGTTTCTATTTCGGGAGTTTGGTCTTCCTCTAACCCTGACTCTAAATGCAGTGACCCAGGCAGTGACATTTTGAAAGTAGTCTATTTAACTTCCACAACAAAAATAAACTATCTTGTTCAATGAAATCAGTAGGCCAGAAGTCAATATCGAAATGTCAGACAATAGGCTAAGCCCAAACTCAATAACATAGGGTAGGCTAAATATCAGTCAAACTGTATAGGCTATTAACCTTAATCACTGTGGCGTTGAGTCCATTAGAATATAAGAAAGGTTTGTTTTAAATCTTCAGAAGTCCGAACCAGCAATCAAGTCTGTGATTAGAGCGCCAAGATATTCTCCTTTGTCTATAGCTTAGCGCCAAGTTTCTTCCAGAGTGCCGAGTTCCATCCGCTTTTGTTTAGTTCAGCGCCGAAACAGATAGTCCTTACTATTGTCGATTATTTTAGCAGTCCGTAACTATTTGCAGTATTCACTTTTACCTGTCTGCTGTTATCCGTTGAGTTCACTCAAACCTGTTAGCCGTATCTTGACCATCCACCAAGTTCCTCCGCTCGCTGCCCGTGGTGTCACAGCACTCCCTGTTGACTGAGAACCGATGAACCATTGCTCGAAGGCCTCTTACGCCGGTCTCTGTCCGTGTAGGAAATGGAGCTCTGCGTCGTGGACGATGTGAATCACATAGGATGATTAGGCCCATCGTATCCCTCGGTCTTCCTCGCTCGTCGTTGTCTTTGCAGTGGCTGGAAACTCGGTGAGGCTCAAGCTCTTACTGTGGCTACCTCCGCTGATAGATGGCTCAAAAACTGGTGTCAAAAGCAGTGTTTATTACAAAATTCAGTCCAAAGTTAAATACGGTTACAAAATGTGTCTTTGCAGAACTGTAAACCTTTTACTGTAACCTTAAACTGTAGAAATACATTACATTTGGCACCATAAACACTGGGACAGCCTTCAAACACCGTAAGAGCTTGGTGACCCTATCAGCAAGGTGCGCTATCATTTGAACATTGAACGCTGATGCGCAGTTTTGCCCTGACAAGTCTCGTTTTCTTCCTCTGAAGTGCACATATCAAAATAAGAGTCTCTGTTGCAATACACGTTAAATCAATAAAAGTCTTTCTTGCAAGTGCATTAATGTTCTTCAATACTTCAATAAAAGTCCTTTTCTATATCTTATAGGTTCAAATGAACAAACTCAAAAGTGTGATTGACAGGGTCATCTACACTTTGTGACACTTCTTAATTTTGCAGCAAAATCCAGTAGCCTTCATTACATTTTTCTTTTTTTAATCTGAAAAGTGGCCTCTTATGTAATAAGCTGCTCAGAGAGAAACTTTTTTTTTTTCTGTAACATTTAATTTTGTGCTGGAAAATGAACATTTGGAACTCTTAAAATGTTTTTGTGCAGACTCGATAATGTAGAAGTCATAAAATAGAAATGTATAACAAAGTTTGTATAAAAAATATAGCACGCTTAAAACTTTTGCACAGTAGTGTGTGTGTGTGTGTGTGTGTGTGCATACATGCGCATATATATATATATATATATATATATATATATATATATATATATATAAAATTGCACACGCAATCTTTTTCAACATTTATTAACCCCGCCGACAGTAGTCAGAGGGGTTATTATTTTCACCTGCGTCAGTCTGTGTGTGTGTGTATCTGTCTGTCTGTGTGTCTGCAAGATATCTCAAGAACCAATGGATCGATTTGGACCAAATTTTGTACGTGTTGCCAATCACCCAGGAAGGAAACCATTAAATTTTGGAGGTCAAAGGTCAAGGTCATGGCAGAACTTCGAAATTTTCGCCCAATGTATTTTAATAGGGAAAAGGCGGGGTTTGCACTCGTTAGAGTGTCGCTGTCTAGTTTTCTTATTGTTTTCCAGATTTATTCTTTCTTCATGGCACTCCTGTGAGTCCATAAAATAACAGGATCCTTACTTCTCATTATTTTTCTTTTTCTCTAGATTATTACAGTTTCTATGCAGGTAAAGATATTATAAGACTCCAATTTGGTTCTCGCATGGTACGGTGGTATAGTGATTAGGACTGTCACCTCACAGCAAAAAGGTTCTGGGTTCAAGCCCAGTGGCAGACGGGGGCCTTTCTGTGTGGAGTTTGCATGTTCTTCTCGTGTCTGCGTGGGTTTTCTCCGGGTGTTCCCATTTCCCCACAGTCCAAAGACATGCAGTTAGGCACACAGGATGATGATGCTGATATTGATGATGATGAGGAGGAGAATTATGATGGTGATAAAACTATGTATTTTAAATGACAAGAAAGAAGAAACTACTTTTAAATTAATGCTCTTATTCTGGAACATTAAAAACATGGAGAGTCCAACCAAAAACCAAAAGCTCATCTCATCTCATTATCTCTAGCCGCTTTATCCTTCTACAGGGTCGCAGGCAAGCTGGAGCCCATCCCAGCTGACTACGGGCGAAAGGCGGGGTACACCCTGGACAAGTCGCCAGGTCATCACAGGGCTGACACATAGACACAGACAACCATTCACACTCACATTCACACCTACGGTCAATTTAGAGTCACCAGTTAACCTAACCTGCATGTCTTTGGACTGTGGAGGAAACCGGAGCACCCGGAGGAAACCCACGCAGACACGGGGAGAACATGCAAACTCCACACAGAAAGGCCCTCGCCAGCCCCGGGGCTCGAACCCAGGGCCTTCTTGCTGTGAGGCGACAGCGCTAACCACTACACCACCGTGCCACCCAAACCAAAAGCTCAATTCCCAAAAAGTTTGTATACAGCATGTAATTCAGTGGGGGTTTTTTTTCTTTATTTATATTAATAAAAAGACACTTCATCTCTTAAACTAATTATGGACTGATGTTTCTCTTTACTTAGTTGAGCGGTTATTGATATAATATGGATAACTACAGTTGTCGAATAGGGCTGTTGACTGTATTTTTTTATTATTTAATATTTTCTATCTGATGGTCTCAAATGCATTAAAATGGCAAGAAACTGCACTGAGTAACTTTTGATGAGGCACCTGTTAATTGAAAAGCGTTTCCAGGTGAATACCTCATGAAGCTGGTTAAGATAATGCCACAAGTGTGCAAAGCGTCATCAAGGTAAACGCTGGCAACTTTGAAGTATTTAAAATATGAACTATGTTTTGTGTTTTTAATGCTTCTTTCTTTACCACACAATTCCATATGTACCATATGTTATGTCATAGTTTTGCTGTATTTTACAGGTAAACATATTGTGTGACTGCAGTTTGGTTTTCAGTCAGTTATTTTCCTCTGGGTCTTCAGTGGTGTTGGTAAGTACTATAACTGAAATACAAATATAACTCAATGTAAGTATAATCATAAAATTATGGTACCATTGCACTTTTGAATTCTTAAATCTGATTGGTAAAGATTTTTGATTAATTTTCTGTATTGCAGCTCTGACAATAGTTCTGGCTATAATTCAAATAGCAGCTGATCTTAATGTGTTCTTTTTAATCCATTATCATTTCGATCGTAGCATCTCTTTCACAGGGCCATGTATGTAGTACATTCTACATAATTGACAACTGTTGATAAATTGGTTAAAGTTTTTTCATTAAAGAAAGAAATTTATTTTTTGATATGGTAAAAGAGACATTTATTTAACATTAATGGAAGGAGTTTTCAGTGTCACAGCTTTGTAACCATGGGAAAATCCACAGGACAAAGAAAATGACCACTTTACAATTTCTCTGGAGCATGACAAGCTGCATTTTCTGTTTTATTAACTTAAAACCAGGGAGAAAACAGAGGCTGCTGAGGGAATGTTTGTATATAGCGATGATAACAGAAATGTACAGGATGTAGTCTTGTGGACTTTCCACAACATTAAGTGGAACTAAAAATAGCTAAAAATAAGACATGCCATTCTTTAGCAAAATTTAAGGTTGTAATAATTGACATTGCTGTGATGTAAATGCAATGAAACACTTCTGAACGTATTTTTCTAAAAAGTAATCAGCTTCACTTCATGTTGGTCTCCTTCACCAATTAAGTATTTATTATTTATAACAACCTGTTCCAAAATGCTTTATTTATTACACATACCATATTTTATTACAGCACATAAAGAAGCAGAAGCGAGAACAAGCCATGTATGACTGTTGCCATCATTTTCCCACATGCTATTTTTATGAAAACACAGAAAAAAAACCCCGTTATTCCATCGTCCTCATCACTGGTGCATGTGTCGATTTTCTAGCTCTGCTTTTGACTTTCAGTATTCTGTACCAACATCATAAGAGTGGAGGTGTAATCTCAGTCAACGCCATTTTCCTCCTAATCAGTGACCTGCTGGAGCTGATTCTGAGTCCAGTTGTAAGATACATTTGCAAAGCAGACAATATTTGTATAATTTTGAGAGTACTGTTATTGGGAGCTAGGCTCTGTGGGCATCTACTTCACCAGCTGGTGACATTAGAAAGCATTCTTACTCAAAAATATCCATCATCACATGCTGTTATTTTCTTCCCATCCTGCTCTATTTTTACTCTATGCATCTTTATTTGGAATTGGGTGCCAGATCCTTCCAAGATATATTTTTTTAAATGAATATATTTTTTATCAGCAATGCCTGTAATTGTGTGTGTAGTCACATGTATAGAAGAAGAAGAAACCTTTATTCATCACATGCACACTTCAAGCACAGTGAAATTCATCCTCTGCATGTAAACCATCTGAAGCAGTGAACACACACACACTCAGAGCAGTGGGCAGCCACACCAGAGTGCCCAGGGAGCAGTCAGGGGTCAGGTACCTTGCTCTAGGACACCTCAGCCCAAGGCCGCCCCACATCAACCTAACTGCACGCCTTAGGATTGCGGGGGAAACTGGAGCACCCGGAGGAAACCCACGCAGACACGGGGAGAACATGCAAACTCCACACAGAAAGGCCCTTGCTGGCCGCTGGGTTCGAACTCGGAACCTTCTTGCTGTGAGGCGACCATGCTAACCACTACACCACTCTGCTGCTAAAATGAGCATATATTTTTATATATATGCATGCTATATACACTATATATTTGTATCGTGAATTGTAACGCCTCTCCTGACACCAACCAGGCCACAGACAAGAAGCCAGGCGTGCTAGTGCTAAGTGTTGCCATGTTTACTCTGATCATTTTATATGTGCCATTTTTCTTGAATTGTTTTTTTTTTTAAATCTTCCTTTTTTATGTTGGAGGTTCTAGTGAGTATGAGACTGATTTCAGAGCCCCTCCTCTGTGTTCTCGTCTGCAGGGAAAATCGTTTGGTTCAAACTAAAGCATATTTTGCAGCGCAATAATAAATTCTATATCCAATTCCAAAAAAGTTGGGACACTGTATAAAACCTTAATAAAAGCAGAATGTGAAGATTTGCAAATCATGGAAACCCTACATTTCATTGAAAATAGTACAAAGACAACATATCAAATGTTGCAACTGAGAAATTTGAATGATTTTTGAAAAACATATGTTCATTTTGAAATTGACATCAGCAACATGTTTCAGAAAATTTGGGACGGGGCAACAAAAGACTGAAAATGTTGTGTAATGTTAAAGTTAATTGGCAACAGGTCAGTTACATGATTGGGTAGAGCATCCCAGAGAGGCTGAGTCTTTCAGAAGTAAAGATGGGGATGGGTTCAGTGCTCTGTGAAAGACTGTGTGGGCAAACTGCAACAATTTAAGCATAATGTTCCTCAATGTAAAATTGAAAAGAATTTGGGGATCACATCATCTATGGTACATAATAGCATGAAACGATTCAGAGAATCTGGAGAAATGCAAGAGACAAGGCTGAAAACTAACATTGGATGCTTGTGATCTTCAGGCCCTCAGGTGACACTGCATTAAAAGCAGAAACATGTCTGTCGTGGAAATCACTGTATGGGCTCCTTGAGAAAACACTTCAGAAAACCATCGTCTGTGAAAACAGTTCATTGCAGCATCCACAAATGCAAGTTAAAACCATATATTAACAATATCCAGAAACACTACCACCTTCTCTGGGCCCGCGCTCTTCTACGATGGACTGAGGTGAAGTGGGTGGTATGGTGGTGTAGTGGTTAGCACTGTCGTCTCACAGAAAGAAGGTCCTGGGTTCGAGCCCAGTGGCTGATGTGGGCCTTTCTGTATTGAGTTTGTATGTTGTGTGTGTGGGTTTCCTCCCGGTGCTCTGGTTTCCCCCACAGTCCAAAGACATTCAGGTTAGACTAATTGGTCGCTTTAAATTGACTGTAGGTGTGAAGGGTTGTGTGTCTCTACGGTAGGTGTCAGTTCTGTGATGACTGACTTGTCCAGGTGTACCCTGCCTCTCACCCATAGTCAGCTGGGATAAGCTCCAGCTTGCCTGTGACCCTGTACAGGAGAAGCAGCTACAGATAATGGATGGACTGAGATGAAGTGAAAAATTGTCCTGAGGTCTGATGAACCAAAAATAGAAATGATTTTTAGAAATCATGGACACCATGTTTTCATGTTTTCACCAGAGGAGCGGGACCATCTGGCTTGTTATCAGTGCACAGTTCAAAAGCCAGCATCTGTGATGGTATGAGGGTGCATTAGTGCACATAACATGGGTAGCTTGTACATCTGGAAAGGCATCATTAATGCTGAATGATATATATACATGTTTCAGAGCAATATGCTGCCATCCAGACAAAATCATTTTCAGGGAAGGAAAATGATTTTCAGGGAAAATAATTTTCTTCTTTCAGCAAGACCACGCCAAACCAACCAAGAATGGGACAACATTTCTCTTTGGTCTCCTCAGTTCCCAAGTGTTTACATGGTGTTGTTTAAAGTAGAGGTGATGCAACACAATGGTAAACTTGCCCCTGTCCCAACTTTTTTGAAGCATGTTGCTGACATTAAATTCAAAATGAGCATTTTTTTTCCAAAAAACAATAAAATCTCAGTTTCAACATTTCATCTGTTGTCTTTGTACTATTTTCAATGAAATATAGGCTTTCCATGATTTACAAATCTTCACATTCAACTATTTTGGAATTGGGGCTGTATATGATACCTTTTTTACTGGTTACTGATGAACTGAATGATCAAAATATTTCATTTCAAATAGAAATGAAATGTTACCTTTTCAACTGTTCATATTTATTGTTCATGTAAAAAATATAAATAGCAATATAATTGTAAATAATATTATTTTAAATAATATTACTGTCCATTAAATGTTACTTCCATTGCTCTTGTGTAATGCTGTCAGATGAGAGGGGGCACAGTGGTGCAGTGGTTACCGTTGTCACCTCACAGCAAGAAGGTTCCAGATTCGAACCTCAGTGCTGACGGGGCCTTTCTGTGTGGAGTTTGAATGCTCTTTCCGCGTGTGTGTAGGTTTCCTCCCACTTCAAAGACATGCAGATGAGGTAAAAATTGTTCAACTTGGTGTATGTTGCTCTGGGTAAGAGGATGTGCTAAAACACCTGTAACGTATCTTTTTTCCACATCTAATGGCTTCTAGTTTGTTGGTTCCTCAGTAAGCTTTTGCTTTGCCACAAATATGGAATATGTATTCTGATATTAATCTGTCTGTGTCAAATTGTCATAATAAACATCACCATAAATTCTGTGTGTTATTCACTGCATGATATTAGATAACAGGCTAAAATCTAACATTTATCATGACAAAAACAATAGTAGGATTTCATGTTATGTTGTTATGTCATATAATTATATCATAAAGTCTCATCTCATCTATTAATGACATAATTAGAATGATGTGGGGAAAACTCTTATAGCAAACACACACAGAGGACCTTTGTGTGTGTTCTGGGAATGACTTACCAAGCTTGTACCGTGAATACCAAACATACTAAATTGAAAAATAATTATTCAACCCCCCCCACACACACACACAAAACAAACAAACAAACAAACAAAAAAACCAAACTCTGTCGTCTGTCCCTTTGTTCAATTTTGTACTTCTCTCATCAGACAATTTGTGCTCCATCTATTTATTTTTAAGTTTCTGCTCCAAAAGAATGCTGGTCAGAAAAATGGAAAAGTATATAATCCACCTCCTTTGTATTTTTACACCTGTAACTGTATTTCACACTCTCAGTCACTGCTGATAATGTGTTTCAAATGTGTCAGTAACATGGGCTGAAAAATATCAGCTCAAACAAACAACATTTAGGAAGTGTTTCACTCTGTGTAATCACCTTACATGATTGTCACTGAGATGCTGCATTCATCCACAGAATTCAACCCCGGTCTCTTTTCTTTATAGCATTCTGTGTATTATATATTATATATATATTAGTGCTGTCAAGCGATTAAAATATTTAATCGCGATTAATGTCGCGACTGTCATAGTTAACTCGCGATTAATCACAATTTAATCGCACATTTTTGTCACACGAAAAACCATTGTAATTCTCTTACCAGCATAAAAAAGTGAATGGGCTTGTTTTGTACCAATGTTTTTCTTATTGCAAAGCATAACACGTCTTGACACAGCCACTGCAAACTGAAACCTAAGCTGAGCACTGTGGCTCTTCGTCCCGAGACTAACAAGAGAACCATGAGTGAAGTAATCTACTGCTTGAGTTAGTCTACAACTCTAATCAGAGAGACAGGTTACACAGTGATGGTAGGCTTGACATGCTTGATTATAATATAAAGTACACTATTATATTAACTTTAAGTTGTTCATTGATAAATATTGCATTGAATCTGATCTTTACTGTTTCAGCTCACTTAACACATTTTGTACTTTTACACTTTCTGCCTGTTGATGTGTCACGCTGTCCAATCAGATGCGGCCAAATTTGCATATTACAGGAAGGATTTCTGGGATAGCATTGAGTTTACAGTTCAGACGGATCTGGCTTCTTTAGACGCTGTCTTCTTAAAACTGAATAAATATTTAAAAAGAGCCAAATGAGCCAGTCTTTTGAACGGCTCTTTTCAACGAAGGGATCACAAAGATGCGGATCCCATCAAAGAGCCATAAATCCCATCTCTACTAGCGCGCCCTGCCCGCACTGGTTCTTTGGGGGAGGAGGGCAGAGGACTCTGGCTGTGCGGGGCATTACAGTCTAGCTGCTATCGTTTTTCTAAGCAAAGTCTCTGTTCCAAGTTCCTGGCAGTTTCAAAAGCTTATGAAAAACCTACATTATGTCACAGAGCGTTAATCTCGCGATAAAAAAATTATCGCCGTTAAAATTGAGTCAAGTTAACGTGTTAATAACGCGACATTTTTGACAGCACTAATATATATATATATATATATATATATATATATATATATATTTTTATTTTTTATTTTATGAGTATGGTGCTGCAATAACTCTTTTTTCCACAAAAATCCAAAATCAAATACATTTGCTCACGTGGAGGATAAATGCTGACATTTCACATAAAAATAAAATCAGAAAAGGAAGAGAAGATCATTATATGTTCACTGCTTTTGTTGTTAAGAACTGTCAAACACATTATTAAAGCCTGGAAGGATAGTGGTGGATTATCAACTCTATGGAAGAGATGTGCTCAGAAAAAAATAAAAAATAAAAATTGACTGACCATGATTAGACCTCATTTGAATGCTTGATGAAGTCGAAGCTTAAAAAAAAACAGTAGAACTCACAGCTATGTTTAAGGGTGAAAGTAAAAACATTTCCAAATGCACAATGCAACAAGAACTTAGGGGATTGGGACTAAACAGCTGTGTGGCCATAAGAAAACCACTTGTTAATGAGTCTAATCAGAAGAGAAGGCTACAATTTGCTAGGAAGGATAGAGATTGGAGTCTGGAGCAATGGAAAAAGGTCATGTGGCCTGATGAGTCCAGATTTACGCAATTCCAGAATGATGGGCGATTCAGAGTAAGAAGGGAATCACATGAAGTGATGCACCCATCATGCATATTGGCCACTGTACAAGCCTCTGGAGGCAGTGTTATGATCTGGGGTTGCTTCAGTTGGTCAGGTCGAAGCTCAGGAATGCTATGTGGCAATAAAATGAAGTTAGCTGATGATCTGAATGTTCTGAATAACCAGGTTATCCCATCAATGGATTTTTTTCTTCCCTGATGACTCGGGCTCAAATTGTGAAAGAGTGGTTCAGGAAGCATGAGGAATCATTTTCACACATGAATTGGCCCCAACAGAGTCCTGACCTTAATGTCACTGAAATCTTTACTCAAAAATATCCATCACTTGCTGTTATTTTCTCACGAACCTACTCGATTCCCCTCTGCATCGTTGTCTGGCTGGTAACAAGCGGGTGCCAGTTCATCTCTGAAAACTGTTGTTGTTGTTGTTTTTTCCAGTAATAAATATGGGTTTTTGTCTGATGCCTGCATTTTTATGCGTAATCACAAGCTTATTGATTTGCAAATCCCCTCCTGACATTGTAAAGGCCACAAACAGGAAGCTAGTGCTCAGGGTTACCATCTTTATTCTGATCATTTTATACATACGTTATTTTTGTTGACTATTTACTTACTGGCTTTCCATTAATATTGGACTATTTAGTGAATATGAGATTGATTTCAACATCCCTTCTGTTTGTTCTCGTCTTCAGGGACACACACAATAAATTATTTGCTTTGCTTAAGGACTCTGGGTTATTTTATTGTTTGTTTGTTTTTGAGGTTGTTCTCATTGGATAACAGTATGTCATCTTTGGTGTTGTGATTGTGGTTTGTTATTGCATTACCCTTCCATGTTTACAGGTTTTGATTTTTACCTTGACAGGATACTTTGGTTCCTGTTGTTTAAAGCAGGGGTTTTCAAAGTGTGGGAGAGTCAGCCCCCCCTCAGAGAGCAAATAAACAACAGCGCCCACCCTCACAATTTTTGTTGTTGCTATACTTAATGTTCCATTCGTATTTAAAAAAAATGGTTGTTGTACACATTTTAATTTTTTTCTTTTACACATTTTAAACATCTATGCTTATCTTTTTAAAACATCTTGTTTTACACATTTTAAACATCTCATAGCATCGTTAGCTAGCACCTCTTGGCAGACAACACACTGTGGCAGAGGAGCATCTTCAGATCCAGTCCATGAAAATCCAAACTTTAAATAATCGTGGTCATACTTCCTTCTTTTTTCAGTCCCCCCCAGGATTCCGCAGGCCTTTTTTGTGATTGTTGCGGGCTGAAATGTCTGATGTTGCGGGGGTTTTCCAAAAAATTGCGATGAAAGTTGCGGTGTTTTTTAGGTTTTTGTTGCAATTACATTGCAGGGGGAAGTGAAAGTTGCGAGGAATTGTTGTGATTTTCTCTTTTAGTGATTAAAATTGAGTGACATGTTAAATATTAAGTTATTACCAAAAAACTATTGATTAAAAAAACAAAGACACTGAGAAATGGTCCTATAAACAACTTTACCAATATAAAAGATTACCCGGACTACAAAAATGCAGAAAAATAGGCTTTACTTATCCAAATGCACCTGTTGGTTCAAAAGTTAAAGTGCATAGAACCTCACAGCACAACATGAAGTTACCTTAAAATATAATATAAATGTCTCAGCTTTCATGTAAGAAAAAAAAATAAACATTAATACTAGTACTGTGTGCAGGCAGTCTCTCCTGAAGACTAAATTAAACAATAATTATAAACTAATAAAATAAATGGCTCAGGCTTCATAGAAAAAAAAGAAACAATTTGACCAGAATCTCACAGTATGATTCTGAAGCTGCCTAAACAATGGAAAATAAAATACCATTTTGGCAAAAATGTTGGCATCCATTAATTTCTTGTATTAAGTAAAAAAAATAATGTAAAGTGCATACAGTCCTTCACTGTAAACATAACACACTTTCAGTAACAGAATTTAAGCCTATATAAACATTGTCTCGCACATACAGTGTTGCCAGATACTGCTGACGTTTTCTAGTCCAAAATATGTTCAAAACCCGCCAAAAGGCACTTAAAACCGCCCAATCTGGCAACACTGCGCGCATGCTGCTTCTCTTGAATGTATACACGGAAGTAAGGCGGAAGGTAGTTTGTCAACGTCACCTCAATACGACGCCAACGATTGGTCAAATTTGCGGGAAGGTTGTGGTGATTGGATATTATTGCAACACCGCCCTGAATTTGCGGGGATTGGTTGAATTTGCGTTGAAGTTGCAAATCGCAACATCGCGAAATCCTGGAGGGTCTGTTTTTTGCTTGGCCCAGACTCTGTCTCCTCACTCACTGTCGCTTTAGGTACTAAAAATCGATCCATTTTGTCTCTGGCAAAGGCTAGCTGAAGTTCGCTAAATGTCCGCAATAGTAACTTATTCTGGTTTATGTTTCCTCACGTTGCGCCCCCCCGAAGAACTCTGGCGCCCCCCAGGGGAGGCGCACCCCACACTTTGAAAAGCCCTGGTTTAAAGCATATACGCAGAGCCATGGCCTCACTTTTGTTTATAAATGCCTTGAGACCTCAAGAATGGCACAGGAATAGTTTTAAGCGTTAACAATAAATCTAATATAGTAATTTTTATGATTAAAGTGATTCATATAGGTAGCGGTCTGATTGAATGGCGTTGACATCCGAAACGTCACAGCAGGAAGTCTATCGGTCTCATCGCCATTTCCGCTATACTAAAACGCAGAGCTGACTGCAACTCCGATCCTCCATTTTGAGCTAATTTATTGCCATGCCACATAGATGTGTGCTGCACATAGTCCCAGCTGACTATGGGCAAAAGGCAGGGTACACCCTGGACAAGTCACCAGGTCATCACAGGGCTGATGCATAGACAACCATTCACACGGTCAATTTAGAGTCACCAGTTAACCTAACCTGCATGTCTTTGGGGGAAACCAAAGCACCCGGAGGAAACCCACGCCGACACAGGGAGAACATGCAAACTCCACACAGAAAGCCCTTCGCCGGCCACGGGGCTCGAACCCGGACCTTCTTGCTGTGAGGCGACAGCGCTAACCACTACACCACCGTGCCACCTGACTCTCATTTGGATTAAAAAAAATATCAAAAACAACCCGTTGTTTCCATGAATACATGTAACTTGTATTATGTGTTTAAGTTACTGGTATAAGATTATTTAATTTGCTTCAGAATGTGATTGTCTCAGTTCATCTGATTATTTAATTAGCCTTTTATGTTTTATTAGTGAAAATGCATGCTTGTACATGTATGTTGCATAAGTTATAACACCTATCCTGTTTTAATGAGAGTCAACCCACAATCAATGAAGTCCAATCAGTCTTAGTTGAGCAAGTCGGTAACGGCATTTCTTACTTTCACCATAAATTTTTATTTATATGACTTTGGTCTATAGCTGAAAAAGGACTCGGCCTTAAAACCAGTTCCTGCTGTGACGTCACGCACTCAAGGCTGGCTGGCTCAGCAGGGCAGCTCAAATGCCAACTTTGGGGTCAATTTTAACTCAAAAATATATATATTTTAATTATCATTTATGCAGCATACAAGAGTCAAGGGTGGAGATACTATCCACTCAGAAATTTATTTAAAAATAAAGGTTCTGCATATCTGCTTTAAGAGTTTCTTCTTGCTTAATACTCTTAATTGTGTTTCATTGTGGTTTGATGTGTGTCTTCATGTTCTCTGACCCATTGTAGAATATGATCAGAATTTTGGTTGCATCCTGTCACTTCTGACTCCTTTGTGACATATTTTTACTTGTTATTGACAAACTGAATCATCAAAATAAACTATATATATTGCCATTAGAAATTGCTGACATAATAAAAATATTAATAACAAAATAACTTCATATTTATCAATAAATATGAAGTAGCAACTGAACATGTATTATTATTATTATTATTATTATTATTATTATTATTATTAGGCAAGGCAAGGCAAGTTTATTTATATAGCACATTTCATACACAGTGGCAGTTCAATGTGCTTTCCAGAAGTAAAAGCAAAACAGTAAATAATAGAAAATAAAATTACATAAAATAAATGGGGAAGAAAATTATTATTATTATTATTATTATTATTATTATTATTATTATTATTTCAACTGCATCAGTATAGATTTTTGCCTTTACTATGGGTGTTTTGAAATACATAATCCAATTGTAAACACTAAGAATGTAAATTTAACCAGTGTTAAAAGCAGAATAATACAGGTGTTTAAAATGTTACTGAATGTAAAAATTCAGTGTCTGAAATCTCATTTCAGATAGTGTAGATAGGTTTTCAGTTTGTACTGGGGTTTATGTGTGTGTGTGTGTGTGTGTGTGTGTGTGTGTGTGTGTGTGTGTGTGTGTGTTATGAATTTGCACAGTGTGCTAAAATATCTTATCTGTATCTTCTCTCTTGCCTGTCTTATCGTGCCTGTGGTTAAAATGCTGGCAGTGATGTTGAACACACACAGGCTTCAGCCTTCCCTATTACCATAAGACCCCCCCCCCCCCCCCAATTAGTTCCAGTGTGTAATTTGGTGTTCAAAGCTTTTTTCATGCAGTTCTGCGATACTAATATTTAAAAAAATAAAAATAAAAATATATATACATTGAGAATTTTGAGATGAAATCAAGCTCTGCTTCTGGGATATTTGTTTATTTAGTTTTTGTATAAATATGTACAATGGATATAAAAAAAGTGTACACTCCCCATTAAAATGATAAGTTTTTTGGATGTAAAGTAAAAAAATGAGACCATGATAAATAATTTCAAAACTTTTCCCACCTTTAATGTGATCTATAACCTGTACAATTCAATGGAAAAACAAATCTGTTCGGGGGAAAGCATAAAAAAGAAAAAAAAAAGTACAATAAGCTGGTTGCATAAGTGTGCACACCCTTAAACTAATACTTTGTTGAAGCACCTTTTGATTTAATTACAGTATTCAGTCTTTTTGGGTCGGAGTCTATCAGCCTGCCACAATATTTGCCCACTCTTCCTTGCAAAAGTGCTCCAAATCTGTCAGATTGTGAGGGCATCTCTTGTGCACAGCCCTCTTCAGGTTACCCCACAGATTTTCAGTTGGATTTTGGTATGATTTGTAAGTTTTTTTTTTTTCTATTTTATGATTTTCCCTGTAACAGATTTCTTTGTTTTTCAATTGAATTGTACAGGTTATAGGTCACATTAAAGGTGGGGAAAGTTTTGAAATTATTTATCATGGTCTCTTTTTTTTTTACATCAGAAAAACCTATCATTTTAGCGGGGTGTGTACACTTTTTTTATATCCACCGTATAAACACATAAATTAACCAATATTTTATTGTATTTCCATGATAGCTTGTACTTCTATGTAGAGGAGCAGCCTATTAGCATTGCCTGTTATGCTCTTTAGCCTTCTACTATCCACTTTTTAAAAATCTTTGTAATCTGTGAATTCCCTCAACCGAAGTATTTCCAACGTTTCTCGAACAGTGATTTGATCCTCCATGCTTAATTTGTCCATGTTAATTCGCAATGCCAATCTCTCTTTCTTTATTTTCTATAGGCTCACCGCGACTCCTTTCAACTCCTTCATTTTCATGAATTTCTTCATCCGAATTTTCCTTGTTACCGTTATCAACCTGTATTTTCCTTTTTATCCCTTCCAATTCCAGTTTTGTCAACCATCCATTTTTTCCTTATTGCCTGATCACAGAGGCGCTACTCGGTTGTTGGGAATAGCCCTCTCATATTCCACTCTCTGAGTAATCTCTGTCTGTATCCTCTTAGAGGGATATCATTTTCATCAACTGAGTTACTCCGAAAATAACACTCCATAACAACCATATTCATCTTCTTGGTCCCCTTTTTTCTCATCGCAGTTACCTGATGATGGTTGGGCCCACTCTGTGGGTCAGTGAGACACCTACTGGGCAAGGGACCTTCACCACTGGTTCCAGCCCCGTTCACACTGTTATTTACATTATTTGTAACAGACATTTCACTCATAACTGAAGTGAATTTTAAGGTATTTTTATTGAGACACCATCTCTAGGAAGGATATCAACCAAGATTAAAGGGTCCCTCCTACCCATAAGACATGACTATGCCCCACTGGGCACCAACCCGGTATTTCTCAGCCACAGGCTATTGAACTACTCTGTGTCTGGCCTCTCACCTTCGACCTGTCTGGCTTGGGTGGCCCTACCAGGAGCATTTGCTCCCACCAGCACAGCTTTCACGATCGTCGAGGCACGCAAGACCTACCACCATGAAAAGGTGGTAGCCCAAGGTGGGCATAATAATAATAATAATAATAATAATAATAATAATTATTATTATTATTATTATTATTATTATTATTATTATTTTTTTTTTTTTTTAAATTTCCTCTGCACCCATATACATTGAAATACATAAACCAGTTTGAAACAATTTAAGAAAGTAAACTGAACCAATGTTAATGGTAGAATAATGCAGGTGTTTAAAAAGTAAGTTACTGAATGTGAAAGTTAGCTTATTTCAGATAGTACACATCGGGTTTCAGTTTGTGCTGGGGTTTAAGCATGCGTGTGTCTGTGTCTGTGTGTGCGTGTGAATTTGCTCAGTGTGCTAAAATATCTTATCTGTATCTTCTCTCTTGTCTGTGTTATCGTCTCTGTGGTTAAAATGCTGGCAGTGATGTTATGCATGCACAGGCCTCACATTTCTCTTCTCACAAAAGTTTTTTCCCCCTTTAGTACCAGTGCATGATTTAGCTCTCAAATTTTTTCCCCCCATGCAGTTTTGCAGTACTGATATAAAAACACATATTTATACCTAGACAATTTGGAGATGAACTCAACCTCTGCTTTTGGGACATTTGTTTATTTAGTTTTTGGGTACATGACTCAATCACATAAATTAACCATTACCTGAATAATAATAATAATAATAATAATAATAATAATAATAATAATAATAATAAGTCCCACGAGTTTTAAACATGATTATAACACCAGCTGCAATAGCAATAATTTCACAGAAGTGGTTGTAAAACAATATAAAATGTACTTTAATTGCAGAATTTTTTTAAAAAATTATATATATATATATATATATATATATATATATATATATATATATATATATATATAAATAAAAGGAGGAAAAAATTATCAATGTGGTATACAAAGTGGTATATAAGGTGATAGACAGTGAGAAAGAAATTCAAGGCACCGAACCCACAACTGCGGAGCAGCTGTGGATTTGGTGTCTTGCTAAAAGGCACTTCAGCCCAATGTCAGGCCGTCACTGCCCCATGTTAACCTAACCGTATGTCTTTGGATTGTGGGGGAGAACATGCAAACTCCACACAGAAAGGCCCCCATCAGCTACTGGGCTCGAACCCAGAACCTTCTTGACGTGAGGCAACAGTGCTAATCACTACACCACTATGCTGACCCCCAGATTAACAATATAACAATACAAAAATTGCAAAATAATAATAATCTATTTACACTGGTCTGTAATGTATACCACATGCTTTAATATGTGCGATATTGTGTTTTTCATACCATGCTAATTATATAGAGGATATTACACGGTTGAGTGAAGATATGAAGTTTATCTTTGAGTGGTGAATGTATGAATCATGAGTGAGTGGAGCAAACAAGTGACACATTTTTCAACATGAGAAGATAAACTTCAAATCTTCCCCCCCACCGTATAATGTTCTTTATATTATATAGACACCTCCACAATAAATAAATAAATAACCCGCAAGTAAATCAAAGGAATTTTAATTTTGAACCGGTTCACCATTTTGACAACGCACATCAATTCAGCAGGAAAACACATCATCGGAGTGAAATATCAGAAAATATCTCACTCAGGTCAGCAATGTATTTCATGTGAAAAATGCAAGTTTTTCAACACGAGAAGATAAACTTCATATCTTCAAGCCAATGCGTGATTTTCTTTTTATGATATAGACACATTCACAAACAAAAACTATGCAAACTTATTAAAACAATTTGTCGATATACTCATTAGTGTGCATGCGCCAGCTCGCATGCAGCCTGCGACGAACGCTCCTGATCCTTTTTCTCTATTTTTCCTACTTGTCTTATCTTTGCTTTTTTTTTTGCTATTTTTCTTCGTTACCATAACACTGTAATCGAGCCACTATGAGGGTTGCAAGAGTTTTGGTGTTTTTGCTCACAGTTGCAAAACTTTTTTTCAGCGACGCAACAACTCCACGCTGCCCGCATTGTTTACACCAGGGATCAGCTGATCAAACTGAAGCCGGCCGCTCTAGCGACAAGACCGGAGGAGATCCCTGCGGTAATTTGGCGGAAAACACACGGAGGATGCAGGGGAAACAAGAAGTTACAGAGGAAGAGGGTGACTTTGAGACAACGGATGCTTATTGAAAAATCTTATAAGCCGTGTCTCCCCTCTATCATCATGGGGAACGTGAGGTCCCTCGGGAATAAAGTGGACGAGCTGACGGCACTGGCCCAAAGTCAGACGGAGTATCGGGAGTGTAATTTAATGTGCTTCGTGGAGACATGGCTGCACCGGGATGTTCCCGACGACAACGCTACAGTCAAGGGCTTTCACATGGTGTGCGTGGACAGAGACTGCAACAGGAGCAGTAAGCGCAAAGGGGGAGGGCTTACCGTTCTTGTGAACAACCGGTGGTGTAACCCAGCTCACATCACCATGAAGAAGCGCATCTGCAGCCCGGATGTTGAACTGTGTTCTGTCGGACTTCGTCCATATTATCTGCCCAGGGAGTTTTCTAATGTTATCATGGTGCACGGGCGATTGCTCTAAGACAACGAGGGAGGCTCAGCCACCTCTAAAAATGACGAACATCGTGTAGGATGAATTGCGCTAGGCTTATGTTATAGCTGACCTTATAACATTGCTATTTCAGATCCAGAATCATAGAAATATATGTGCTCAACCCAACTACAGTGTGAAATCATTCCATTATAACTTTCCCCAGTTCGCCTAATGTGTGCATGAGTTTTTCCCCCTCGTGACTGTGATGCAGCCCAGCCTCAGTGGACTTCAATGGCATTTGGGAGCTACGGTATGTGCTTGTCAATCTCAAAATGCAAGACCGTTATTGGACAAATACTGCGAAAATGCCCGCCTACGGACTCCGAGCCTCACATGGGAGGGACATGGCAAAGCTTTCCACGAGGAGACTGGTGATTGGTGAAAGCGGCCGGATATTTTCTTTGATTGACAGCTCGTTTCAACTATAGACAGGCAGCGGTGAATTTCAGTTCAGTCCCATGCGGATTCGCAAGTGGTGTGGTATGTTGTAAGAGATCAGCTTACATTTCGATTTCATTCATTACATACGGTTTCTACCAGCTTTTTTAGTTTGTATATGTTTTCATTGTAAATAAAGTGTAAATATAGTGTTGTCAAGTTTGCTATCTTAGTTCCAGAAATTTCATTTATTTGAGTGACTGAACTTGAACTTGAGGGGGCTAGTCAGCTAGCAAGAAAGCTGCGCACGGATGCCAAGCATTGCTGATTTAATTTTGGCGAAGCCATTTGCCAGTCTTCCTTTCGAGGAAAAAATTAAAATTAAAGAGCAGGGTAGACCAATGCCTCAAATTGACTTGGTGAAAAAGGTAGGGAATAATACTCGTTCCTTTCAGCTCTCCTGGTACGAGAAAGTGAATTGGCTAACAGCAAGTGACCCACATGAACAACAGTAAATAGGCTACTTTAGTAATATGTCATGGATGGACCAAATATCTAGACTCTATTTAAAATGTTTATGCTGAGTATATTATATTGGAATATATATTTCTCTGGATATGAATTAAACACAGCTACAATTTGGAAAACATTTTTAAACAAAAACACAGCCGAGAACATTTCACACTACAGACCTGGAATAAAAGTGAAGGGTTATCAAAATTGTCAATAAAACATTTCTCAGTCAAAATAAGTAAAATATAGGGAAAGTGTCATTGAATGAAATGTGTGGCACCCAGCTCTATGTTTGGCTCCCCAAAGTCACTGCTTATGCCTATTCCAGAGCACTCTGCTGTTACTGCTGAGGTTCCTGACAAAGAGCTGCTTTCAATAATGATCAATTTTTAAACAACATGCCACAATTTTAAAATATAAAATGTTAAAATATAACCCCCACAACACCACCATCATGTATATTGGACAGTAGACTAATGGGCCAAAAGAACCTGTTATTTCACAGTTTGTGACCCTGCCAACAATCAGCCAGATCAGAGGCAAGAGTATGGGCAAAATTGATGTTTTTTCTTTTAAAATCTGGAAATATCATAACCGATCAGCCTCCCCTGTTTGAAAGACTACCAGCCGCCACTGTCATGGTGGCTGTTTATGTTCTCCCCTCTGCAAACCCGAACACTGCTTGTGACGCTATTCATTCTGCAATAGCCCGGCTACAGACTCAACACCCGAGTGCATTCATTGCTATCTCGGGTGATTTTAATCATGTTAATTTGGACAAAACACTTTCCATTTTCACCCAGTTTGTGAACTGTCCTATCAGAGAGGGAAGAACAATAGACCTGCTGTCTGCTAATGTTAAATAGGCTTACAGCTCTTCCCCCCTCCTCCCACTGGGCAGGTCAGACCACAACCTGATTTACTCTCTCCCCCTGCTATGTGCCCCTGGTGAAGAGACTGCCCACTACATCAAAGATAGTGAGGAGATGGACAGATGAGGCCAACGAGACACTGCAGGGATGCTTCGAGGTGACGGACTGACAGACACTGTGTGAGCCCCACGGAGATGACATTGATGGGCTCACAGAGTGCATCACGTGATACATCAACTTCTGTGTGGACAACATTGTTCCAGCTAGGACTGTCAGCTGTTACCCCAACAACAAGCCATAGGTAACGAAGGACATCAAAGCCCTCTTAAATGAGAAGAAGAGGGCTTTCAGAGCTGGCAACAAGGAGGAGGTGCAAGGAGTACAGCGTGAACTGAGAGCAACGATCAGGGAGGCCAAGGAAAAGTACAGGAGGAAGTTGGAGTGGAAACTCCAACAGAACAACATGAGAGAGGTGTGGAGTGGAATGAAGACCATCACTGGTTACAAGCCAACCAACAGTGAAGGAGTAGATGGCAATGTGGAAAGGGCGAATGATCTGAATCTTTACTTCAACAGATTCAGTGGCGTGACCCCAACCCACCACCACTACTCTGTGGGATGGCTACAACCACACACTTCACATTCTCTCCCCTCCCCCGCCTCTTTTTGCCCAACCTCATCCCCATTTCAGGACCTCGCTCACACCTCCTCAACAGACCCCCTGGCTGAGCATACCCTCCAAGAAACACTTTCATCCCTCCCCCACCCATCACCTCCACACCGATCATCAGCGAGGCGCAAGTGAGAAGACAGCTGAAAAGACTCCATGCAGGAAAATCAGCAGGCCTGGATGGTGTTAGCCCCAGGGCCCTGAAGACCTGCGCCCTCCAGCTAAGTGGTGTACTTCAGCATGTCTTCAACATAAGCCTGGGTCTTCAGAGGGTCCCCGTGCTGTGGAAGACGTCACGCCTCGTTCTTGTACTGAAGAAGCTGTGTCCCAGTGACCTCAAAGACTACAGACCCGTGGCATTGACGTCACACATCATGAAGACCCTAGAGAGACTCATCCTGGAGCAGATCCGGCCTATGGTCCAACCACTTCTTGACCCCCTTCAGTTCACCTACCAGCCCCGTCTTGGAGTAGATGACGCAATCATCTACCTGCTCAACAAAGTCTATGGGCACCTGGATAAGCCAGCCAGCACTGTGAGGATCATGTTTTTTTATTTCTCCAGTGCTCTTGACACCATCTGGCCGGCTCTGCTGGGTGAGAAGTTGACAGCGATGCAGGTGGATGCCCCACTGGTGTCCAGGATTGTGGATTATTTGACTGGCAGACCACAGTACGTGCACTTGCAGTGTTCTGTGTCGGACAGACTGATCAGCAACACCGGGGCTCCGCAAGGGACTGTCCTTTCTCCTTTCCTTTTCACTCTCTACACCACTGATTTCAACTACTGCATGGAGACCTGCCACCTCCAGAAATTTTCTGATGACTCTGCAGTGGTTGGACATATTACTGGTGGTGATCAGAGCGAGTACAGGACGGTGGTGGACAACTTTGTCACGTGGAGCAGGAAGAACCACCTACAGCTCAACGTGACGAAGGCAAAAGAACTGGTGGTTGATCTGAAGAGAATCAGGGCTCCGGTGAACCCTGTTAACATCCAAGGGGTCAGTGTGGACGTGGTGGAGGAATATAAGTACCTGGGGGTGTACTTGGATAATAAACTGGACTGGTCCAAAAATGTGGACACAGTATAGACCCTTCCCACTGACGTCACCGGAAACCGGAAGAAAACAGACCCTGCGCCATATTGGAAGACCAACAAATTCGTGATCAGGGGGAAATAATGGCAGCGCGCGGAATTTAAACCCACGAGGCACTTGATTCATCATAAACCTACAATGGTAAACTTTTGTGCTGTGTTAGGGTGTTCCAACAAAGCTGATGGGAAAACACTTTGAAGTAAGCAAACACAAGAAATTCAGATTTAAAACATGCTAAATTGGCCCCAGGTTGATAACTGTATGAGGAGCAAGCTTCCCAGACTTCTACAATTTAATAATAATAATAATAATTATTATTATTATTATTATTATTATTATTTAGAATGGTTTGGGGCTTGCTCTCCCTCCTATTATATAAATAAAGCATATTTATTGTGTAGGCATATATCATAAATACATATGTATAATTTGGATAAATTAACCTAAATTATGGATACCTTAATAGTGGCAAAAAGTATTAATTTTTCAACTGAAAAGATATTATTAAAAGATAAATATCAACAAGATTACCTTGGCCATAACTATGTGTAGGTTCTTCTTAACAACAGCTGTAATATCATGAACCAAGCCACTAACAACATAGTTGTAAGCCTGTAGCCCTTTGTAGGCTTTCAAGTCATCAGCAGTGTAGGCACTGCTGTAGCAAACAGCAGGTAGCAAACACTGCGGGTAGCAAACAGCAGGCAGAATTGGTGTCCGGTCCTCCTTATGTTTCCATTCTCCCTTGCCGCGAGTCTTATTATATGGATCAAACCCATCAATCACAGCGAGTTTCTGCACATACCGTGCCCTTTCTGCAGCTGGTAATGTACTCACATAACCAGAATTATTATCCATCGTGTCAGTTCACTCTCGTGCGTACTTTGTTTTGTGTTGTGAGTGCATGTGCTTGGTCTTCCAATATGGCGACTACCGAAATCTCGCGGCGCGATGACGTCATGCGGGAAGGGTCTATACAAAAAGGGCTAGAGCCGTCTCTAATTTCTGAGACGGCTGAGGTCCTTCAACATCTGCCGAATGATGCTGCAGATGTTCTATGAGTGTGTGGTGGCCAGTGCCATCCTGTACGCTGTCGTCTTCTGGGGCAGCGGCTTGAGAATGAAGGACAGTAACAGACTCAATAAGATCATCAGGAAGGCCGGCCATGTTGTAGGCGTGGAACTGGACTCTCTGACAGTGGTGTTGGAGAAGAGGACACTGTCCAATGTAAAGACACTCTTAGACTGTCCTTCCCACCCTCTACATGAGGAGCTGATCAGCCACAGGAGCACGTTCAGTAAACGGCTGATTCTTCCACGCTGCACAACTGAGAGACACAGGAAATAATGCTTACCAGTTGCAGTCAAGCTGTAAAATGCCACTGTATAACTGTGGTACACTGTCTTACCATGTATACTGTATTCTTAACTCAGGTGCAATATATGTATATAGGAATCATTGTATATAGAATCACTTCATTTTGCTCTTTCTTGAAGTTGATTGAACTTATTTAAATTTATTTTTATTCTTTTTTCAGACGATTTTATCTTCTATTTTAGACATGTTTACTTCTTCTCTGATTCAGGAGCTTGGCAGCAAATTTGAATTTCCCTCCGGGGATTAATAAAGTGATTCTGATTCTGATCTGATGAGTGTCATAAAGAGATTTATGTCACGGTTTTGGTTCTCCATGTCCTGGATGTAGCTCCTATGAAAATATGAGTGGCGTATTTCCCAGTAAAACCCTCATGTCCATATAATAATTTGCACTATTCATATTATATGCAATTTCAAAATTATCCTTTCCCCCACATGATATTATGTGTAACTGCCTTCTTCAGTTGTTTTGTATGTTGTCTCACAAGGATTTAATTGTTTGCATTTTCCCTGTATTCTGAAAACATGAAAATTAAGTTGATTTAAATATTAGTCATGCATGTTCAGAAAAGATTTAAATGTTATGTGTTATGATATTGAAACTCTGTCTGAACATACACAGGGTTTCAGCTCGATCTCAAAAATCACACAAAAGACCTGAAACTAGGCCCCAAAATTCAGACACTGGAAAAAGGGAACATTTTTTCTCCTTTTTCTTCATCTTTGAATGGTGCTCTATTGTACACATGAATTTTTTATTTTCAAAATCTTTTTTTAATTATTTATTTATTTATTTATTCATTTATTTATTACTCATTGCCTGGTGTGAGCATTCTTGACTCCTTAATTACACTTCCTCTCTCCCAACCTTTACAACAGATTTTACAACAGGAATAGTTCTGCACTTCATAGATCGACTGTCTGTACTTACAGGTTCCCGTTGTTTGCTGTAGCCTATTTTTGAAGCCTACTTTTTCCACCATCAAACTAACAAAAGATAGCAGGGAAACTTGGTAAAATCTCCTTGGGAACCCATCAGGGATGGTACCATTTTGAATTTTCTGATGATTTCTCAGTTACACTCATTATACTTCAAGGCAACCAGCAATGTCTTGATGCTGCTATAATCCTCTTTGAGGTCAGAAGAAAGCAAAATATTTTAAAATTTAGCTGGTTTTGCGAACTTTATCTGAATAAAAAGATGCAAATTCATCCATTTTCTAAATGAAAATAGGTAAATTTAAAAATACAAAGTTCCTGCTCACAAAATCAACAACAACAATAATAATAAGACTAACAATAATAATAATAATAATAATAATAATAATAATTGCCATTTTCTATACTTTTGTGGTATATAAAATTAGGAAATAACATTTACTACCCAGGAACAACAACAACAACAACTATTTTTTTTTTACATTGTGTTACATATCTCTCAACTTCAGGAGATTCATTTCAGTCACCACTACACAAGAAAATAATATATAACCTTCAAACTAAAATGTGGTTTTGCTGACATTTATTTATTTTCTAAATTGCTATTTTAAAAAATGTGCTGCAATTAGAAGAAGCAATACAATGTAATTTAATTATGATAGTGTGCAATAGATTTCTGAAAAAAAATTTGCTGCAATTATGTGAAATAACTCACAGCTTTGTGAAGAATTACGCCACCCTTCAATAAACCCTCCTCTGAACTTCAGTAAATTCTCAGGGGAACAGGATATTTAATTCAACAGAACATTTCTTATGCCAGTGAAAACTTGTAGAAGAGAGAGAAAGCAAAAAGGGTGAGAGGATTGTGTGTGTGTGTGTGGGGGGGGTGCGATTGCAATATGTTTATCATTATGCAAAGCACTTGATTCTGGTGTTAATAATAATAATAATAATAATAATAATAATAATAATAATACATTAGTTATTAAGTGTGAATAAAAGAAAAAAAAAGAAAAGCACTTTTTGGATAGTTCTGACAGTAATTCAAATAAGAGGTTTATCATTAAAACTTCTTTTATATGTTTTCATTTCTATAGTAACAGCTCAATCACAGGGTATTGTATATCAGGCCCTCCACATAATCTAAGGCTAATAATAAATATATTAAAACAGTCTTTCATATACATTCATACATACAGTAGGGGTGCTGGGAGTTGGGGTGCTGAGGGGGCTGCATCGCCCCCTACTGACGAGATTTCATTTTGAGAGTCGCACAGTCGTCGGCCTACCATTTGCAAATCCCCTCCTGCAGAAGAATATTCCTGAATCACACTTCATCCAGTCAGATGGAGCATGAGTATGGAGTATGGAACATGAGTACCAACAAATGCTGTGATCGAGAGGTGGGAACATTTAATGTATTCATCACTGATAAAAGGATGACCACTGAGCACCATTATTTGGGTGATGAACCATTCTCAGCACAGCACTGACACTGATATGGCAGTGTGTGTGGCTCTGGTAATTATAGAGAAGGCAGAGTTTGTGAACACATTGTACACTCATCTGCTGCTTCATTAGATACACTGGCCGAGTGAGTTTATATTGTAAGTGTAGAGTTAATCATCTTCTAGCTTTTTGTCAGCGTCAGGTTATCTCATCTCATCTCATTATCTCTAGCCGCTTTATCCTGTTCTACAGGCTCGTAGGCAAGCTGGAGCCTATCCCAGCTGACTACAGGCGAAAGGCGGGGTACACCCTGGACAAGTCGCCAGGTCATCACAGGGCTGACACATAGACACAGACAACCATTCACACCTACGGTCAATTTAGAGTCACCAGTTAACCTAACCTGCATGTCTTTGGACTGCGGGGGAAACCGGAGCACCCAGAGGAAACCCACGTGGACACGGGGAGAACATGCAAACTCTGCACAGAAAGGCCCTCGCCGGCCACGGGACTTGAACCCGGACCTTCTTGCTGTGAGGTGACAGCGCTAACCACTACACCACCATGCCGCCCAGCGTCAGGTTATAAAACACAAAATACAGAATATTTTTGTTGCCACACAGTTCATAACCCAAAACTGACAGTGTTATTAAATTACAGCAACATAGCTGTGTCAGATACACTCATACCAGCACAACTCATATGAGTTGCCACCATGACCTTTGACCTTGAATGACTGAAATATCAAACTCAAGGTCATGAATTTTCATAGGACTATAACCTGACAGCTGATGATTGAGAAATTACCATTATCAACATATAGGTACAAAATAAGTGCTGCCAGACGAGGTTTATTTTACCTGGCAACACTTGTTTCATTTATTTTCATACATTATTTCACCTTTTTCAGTCTTCTTTCTTTTCTCTCATTCAGTGAAATTAATCTTATGTAA
Organism: Neoarius graeffei; assembly: GCF_027579695.1. Lineage (NCBI taxonomy): Eukaryota > Metazoa > Chordata > Actinopteri > Siluriformes > Ariidae > Neoarius > Neoarius graeffei. The sequence continues at coordinate 50,803,788 of NC_083571.1, read as the reverse complement.
TGAGACTTGATGTAACCCCGGTTGCAGAAAAGCTTATTATGACTTTGTAGAGTCTTTTTCATCTTGAGAGGTGCAGCTGTGTGGAGGGGATTTTACTTCTCGAGACCATGACTTTACGTCTGTTACATTTGGAAGATATCAAAGGAAGATATAATGTAGTCGGGACTGATCGTGATGTTTTCACCTCTAATTGGGCTGAAAATACATGTGTAATCATATCTCTGTGTTAAGATGACATCACTTGGTGACCAACGATGGGTTGTTTCCTGCTTCTCTATGATAATTTAGTATCATTTTATGGTAATCCATATAAATCTAATGTTTATTCTACCTATGTGCAGTAAGTTTTTTTTTGTCTCTTTGTAACCAATCACCTGAACATTATTATGCATTTTTACCTATATAATGGTATGTAAAACTAAAATGATTGCTCTCTGGCTGCTCTTGGAAATAAACCTCTTGCATGTTGGAGTAGAACTGTGTAGACGTGAGGTACTCTGATTGTCTACAGAAGGTATTTTCTTCCGCATTCACACTTCTCATCTGTTCGAGAGCTGATGGAACCATAGGCCATCGATACCTGTATTTCAATGTTACTGCAGTCTCTGCAGGACAGGTGGAGGGATGAGTGTAGGCCATCACCGATACTAATCTCTCCCTTAAAACTAAGGTGAGAGTGACCTCTGCTGACTCATTGGTGTGATATCACAGGCTGATGAGAAAATCTTCTGTTTTGGGTATTTATCCTGTTCATTTCATTGTGTTCCCATTTCCCTTTTATGTCACAGCCTGATGATAAATCATCTTGTAACACTCAGTTATGACAGTGATTTTTTTTCCTGTTCACGAGAAAAAGTACAGGAAATAAGAATATCCTATAATTTATCAGTTACATTGCTGGTTTAGTAGCTGAGATGGAAGCTATAGTTTATTTATTTATTTTTAACAAGTACAAACTGTACAGATGCTTTTGAAAAACTTTGAGAAGAAAGCAGTGTATTATCTAATTATGTATGACACACCATATAATGATTTCTACTGAGATAGCTGAGCAACATAAAAAGTTTAATCTTTGATGAAATTTTTAAAAAGAATAAAAAACAGCAAATTGTTCTGGATTATGCATATTTACAATAGCTTATTTGCCATATGCTTTTATCTTGAAATGTGACACTAGTTACGAAGTATTCCCATAATCACATATCTTTATGAAACATTTTATTTTTTGAACATACAACAGGACTACAATTTTAAATAGACCTTGTATATCAGCAGGTTCTACTAACATATCAGTAGAAACATTTTAACAATGTTTGGAAGATGTGGCCACTTGAGTTGTAAAAACAAATCTTACATCCAAAAGCTACAAATGGTCATGTTTGTGATTCTGTCTCCTGACAAGTCAGTCTGAGAGTAAAACAGTTCTCAGCTTTCAAATGTTTTCGTGTGTTGGTGTGTTGAGCCTACAACATTGTGTCCTTTATTGCTAACAGGAAATTTAGCTCCGCACAAATTACAAATCTCATTGGTGCTATCAGGATCAAAAAGATTTTTCTTACAATATATTTTAAAAAATGAGATAAATACAAACAACATGTGGATGTATATATAGTGTATCATTTCTCCCAATGTTGCTTGAAAACACTAACCTAGCAAGCTTAGCTGGGTGGAATGTAACCTCTTACCCGCTCACAGTCCTGTCAGAACATATGATTGGTTCGATTTCATGTAGTAAATTACCTGTAAATGTGGTCAACTCTTATGCAATGAGCATCTGTATAAATGTTACATCCTCTGTATAATATTCCCACAAGGGGAAAAAAGTATGAAGATCTAAAATATGTGACAAATAAAATTACTATTAATTTGTAATAATATATTACAATAGCTGAGTAATACACAATATACACAAGTGAAAAGATAAATACACACAGACCCCCAGGGAGAATGGAAAGAATTGTTCTGATTTATTGTACAATTCCTCAACTTTATTCCAGTATTAAAGAATGAATCCACCAATACAGACAGGTCACGTCAATGAAAATCTGCTAAAGCCATGAGAAGAACACACCATGAAGGAAACCTAGATGGAAATGAAATGGGGGAAATCATGCACTCAATTTCTTTTCCTTCTCTTTCTTTTTCTTTTAAGTAAATATTGAGATATGCATATTTTTCCATATGCATAAATGATTATTAACAAGACCGGTTTGAACTGGTCCAGGAAACATTTACTGTAAGCATCAACAGATGTAAAACTGTTTTAATCATCAGTGGGATTTTGTTATTGATAAATGAGAAGATGAAAGACTGAGGAACCAACATAAAAACAACAATAACTGAAATAAACATCCAGTTTTTATCAGAAAATAGACTTACTTAAATGATTTGGTGTATCTTCTGTTAATATAGCCTGAAATACTCTCATTTATTTAACTGACAATCAGATTAACACAATCAGATTTTGTTGTGGTTGGCTGCAATCTGAACCTCCAGATGCTGTAAGAATATTAAAATATTCAAATAAAGTCTTTAAATAAACATGATAACATCATTCCCAATTTATATACCATATATTAAAAATATTCTACTGAATGAAGTCGTGACAAAAACACATAAGGCCTAAAAGCCTTTTGGAAGAGTCAACAATTTACATTTACAGTTTGTTTTGTCCTTTTCATCTAATTTCATAAGTGGATTCTCAACCTGCAAAAAATTACTGCTTTCAAGTAATCCATTATTAACTGTATATGTATGAAGAAATGAAATGAATTTGAACAGACAAAACATGGAATATCTTGGGTTCATACTGTCTGGAATGTAATACAAATCAAAGTAAATTTAGAAATGATTGCTTTCTATTTTTATTTGCATTTTCCAAACCGTCCTAACCTTTTCTGATTTGGGTTTGTACTTCAAAGTGATATCATCAAATGTACTCACACTTAGCATTTCTCAGTACACACAAAACTGTCAATGTTTCCTTTTCATTCAAACTAAGCAACTGGACAATTTGAGCTGAATGAGAGAGAGAGCAGCGTCACCCCACATGTGTGCACGTTTGTGTTGGGCTGTCACTGAAAAATGTGCTAAATAAAGGAACTCACCTGTTCTGAAGCCTGTTTCCAGTTCCTCTGTGTGGCAGCGGGGGCGTGGTCAAGCGCCGGTCTGTGACAGGAGGGCGGAGCCAGGGAAGTTGAGTGGCAGAATCACTACACCTGACAGTAATTAACCTGTGTTTGTGTGTCTTCCCAGTAACTGCACCCTATTTAAGGAGACAGAGGGAGAGCAGAGGAGAGCTCTTCCCGGGATGAGAACACAGTGTGTGTGTGTGTGTGTGTGTGTGTGTGTGTGTGTGTCGCTGAAAACATTGTTAAACTGAAAAGTCTGGCAATAAAGCCTGTTACGTACTTTAAGCTTTGTCCTGCCATCCTCTGTGCTCCACCTACACATAAGGAACATTCCACAGTGGTGCTGAAACCCGGGAAAGGTGGAGCACCAACCCAGCAGCCCCATGGAATCCTCCCCGTTCGCCGACCTGGTCCACGCCCTCGCCACGGCTCAGCAAAGCCAGCACCAGGCGCTCGTCACGCTCCGAAAGGAACAAGAGCGGCGCTTCGAAGCCCTGGTGCTGGCCCAGCAGGAAGATCGTGAGGCGTTCCGGCATCTCCTCACATCGGCGGGGTCCACCAGCGCCCCGCCGCGGGCCCGTCTCCCCTCACCATGACCAAGATGGACCCACAGGACATCCCCGAGGCGTTCCTCACATTGTTTGAACAGGTCGCCGAAGCCTCGGGGTGGCCGATGGAGCAGCGCGCGGCGCGCCTCCTCCCCCTCCTGACGGGAGAGGCGCAGCTGGCCGCGCTACAGCTCCCCGCCGACCGGCCTACGCAGACCTCCGCCGGGCCATCCTCCAGCGCGTGGGGCGCACACCAGAACAACAGCGCCAGCGCTTCCGCGCGCTGCGATTGGAGGAAGTCGGCCGGCCATTCGCGTTTGGCCAGCAGCTCCGGGACGCCTGCTGGCGGTGGCTGAGGGCCGACGATCGCGACGCCGAGGGAATCATCAATCAGGTGGTGCTGGAGCAGTTCATCGCCCGCTTACCAGCCGGAACCGCGGAGTGGGTCCAGTGCCACCGCCCGGCATCGCTGGATCAGGCAGTAGGACTGGCGGAGGATCATTTGGCGGCTGTTCCGGCGGCAGGACAGCCGACGACGTCTTCTCTTCTCTCCTCTTCTCTTTCTCCCCTCCCTTCTGTGTCCTGTCCTCGCCCCATTCCACCACCACGGAGACGGGGGCCGGCTCCACCCCAGCCGGCCCGCCGCACACGTGGTGCCCTCCCGTTTCTCCCTTCTTTGTCTGTTTCTCCCCCCCCTCAGGTGAGTGAGCTCCAGAGCACCGGTGCAGAGGGAAAGCCCGGGCCGGTTTGCTGGCGCTGCGGGGAGCCGGGCCACCTGCAACAACAGTGCGCAGCAATGGAGGTGGGTGCGGTGGTACGGATCCCTGACACGCCAGAGGCCGCCCTTGATCGGGCCGGAGCATATCGCATACCGGTGAGTGTCCAAGGGGCTACATATCAGGCGTTGGTGGATTCTGGTTGCAATCAGACCTCGATCTGCCAAAGCCTGGTGCAAGACGAGGCATTGGGGGGAGCACAGGGGGTGAAGGTGTTGTGTGTGCACGGGGATGTTCACAGCTACCCTTTGGTGTCGGTCCACATATTTTTCAGAGGGGAAAAATCTATAGGGAAGGCGGCGGTTAATCCTCGCCTTACCCACTCGATAATTTTGGGGACTGATTGGCCGGGATTTCGGGGTTTAATGACGCACCTAGTAAAGAGTGGGTCCTGCCATTTGACAGGGGGAGGTCCCGGTGTCGCTTTGGCTGGAGCTGCTGTTGCAGAGCCATCTACGTCATCTCCGCGACAGAGTGAGGAGCCGCCGGCTCCTCCTCTTTCTGTTGGGGAATCCCTCGCGGATTTCCCATTAGAACAATCACGAGACGAGACTCTGCGGCATGCGTTTGACCAAGTGAGAGTAATCGATGGTCAAACGCTCCAGCCGAACGCCACCCCGTCCTTCCCCTATTTTTCTATTATGAAGGATAGATTATACCGAGTGACGCAGGACACTCAGACGAAAGAGCGAGTCACGCAGCTTTTAATTCCAAAGAGCCGCTGGGAATTGGTATTTCAGGCAGCTCACTTTAATCCCATGGCTGGACACCTAGGGCAGGATAAGACACTAGCCCGAATAATGGCCCGATTCTATTGGCCGGGGATTCACGGCGATGTCCGTAGGTGGTGTACGGCGTGCCGCGAATGCCAATTAGTAAATTCAGCGGCCATTCCAAAAGTGCCTTTGCGCCCTCTACCTCTAATCGAGACCCCGTTCGAAAGAATTGGGATGGATCTCGTCGGGCCATTAGATCGGTCAGCACGAGGGTACCGCTTTATATTAGTCCTGGTGGACTATGCAACGCGATACCCGGAAGCAGTGCCTCTGCGCAATATCTCCGCACGCAGTATTGCGGAGGCACTCTTCCGCGTCTTCTTCCGAGTTAGAATCCCGAAAGAGATTCTGACTGATCAAGGCACTACGTTTATGTCACGGACACTGCGCGAACTGTATGGGTTATTGGGGATTAAGCCGATCCGCACCAGTGTGTATCACCCACAAACGGACGGTTTAGTAGAACGATTCAACCGCACCCTCAAGAATATTATTAAAAAATTCGTAAGTGAGGACGCACGTAATTGGGATAAGTGGCTCGAACCCTTGCTGTTCTCAGTGCGAGAGGTCCCCCAAGCCTCCACGGGGTTCTCCCCATTCGAATTGTTATATGGGCATAAGCCACGCGGCATCCTAGACGTGCTGCAGGAAAATTGGGAGGAGGGACCTTCACAAAGCAAAAACGAAATCCAATACATTATGGACCTGCGCGCAAAACTCCACACTCTCACCCACCTAACTCAGGAGAATTTGCAGCAGGCCCAGGAACGGCAAGCCCGCCTGTACAACAAGGGTACGCACCTTAGAGAGTTCACTCCGGGAGATAAGGTACTCGTACTGTTGCCCACGTCGAGCTCCAAATTGATCGCCAAGTGGCAAGGACCCTTTGAGGTCACACGGCGAGTCGGGGACGTCGACTATGAGGTGAGGCGAACGGACAGGGGTGGGGTGCTACAGATTTACCACCTCAATCTGCTTAAACTCTGGAACGAGGAGGTCCCCATGGCGTTGGTGTCGGTAGTTCCGGAGAAGGCGGAGCTGGGGCTGGAGGTTCAAAAAGGGACATTGGCATCACGTACCTCTCCGGTCCCCTGTGGAGACCACCTCTCCCTGACCCAACTCACGGAGGTCGCCCAATTGCAGGCCGAGTTTTCGGATGTGTTCTCGCCCCTGCCCTGTCGCACTAACCTCATAGAGCACCACATAGAGACGCCCCCGGGGGTGGTAGTGCGTAGCCGCCCTTACAGGCTGTCCGAACACAAAAAAAAGGTGGTTCCATGCTCGAAATGGGCATCGTCGAGGAGTCCCACAGTGACTGGAGCAGCCTGGTGGTCTTGGTCCCCAAGGCCGACGGGTCGGTCCGGTTCTGTGTGGACTATAGAAAAGTCAACACGGTGTCTAAATTTGACGCGTACCCAATGCCTCGTATTGACGAGCTGCTCGATCGACTAGGCACGGCTCGCTTTTATTCGACACTGGATTTGACGAAGGGATATTGGCAGATCCCCTTGACTCCATTATCCCGGGAAAAAATGGCCTTTTCCACTCCGTTCGGCTTACACCAATTCATCACACTTCCTTTTGGGCTGTTTGGGGCGCCTGCTACATTTCAGCGGCTGATGGACAGGGTCCTCCGGCCCCATGCCACCTACGCGGCCGCATATCTGGACGATATAATCGTTTATAGTAACGACTGGCAGCGGCATTTGTAACACCTGAGGGCCGTCCTTAGGTCGCTGAGGTGGGCGGGTCTCACTGCCAACCCGAAGAAGTGTGCGATTGGGCGGGTGGAAGTACGGTATCTGGGCATCCACTTGGGCAACGGGCAGGTGCGTCCCCAAATTAATAAGACAGCAGCGATTGCGGCCTGCCCGAGGCCCAAGACCAAAAAGGGGGTGAGACAGTTCCTGGGGCTGGCTGGCTACTATCGTAGGTTTATACCTAATTATTCGGACGTCACCAGCCCGCTGACTGACCTCACTAAAAAGGGGGCACCAGACCCGGTCCAGTGGACGGAGCAGTGCCAGCAGGCTTTCTCTGAGGTAAAGGCTGCACTGTGTGGGGGGCCACTATTACACTCCCCTGACTTTCTCTCCCTTTTGTGTTGCAGACTGATGCGTCGGACAGAGGGCTGGGGGCGGTTTTGTCCCAGGAGGTGGAGGGGGAGGACCACCCCATCCTGTACATTAGCAGGAAGCTGTCGGTGCGTGAGGGGCGCTACAGCACTATTGAAAAGGAATGTCTAGCAATCAAGTGGGCGGTCCTCGCCCTCCATTACTACCTGCTGCGGCGCCCTTTCACCCTCTGTTCGGACCACGCGCCCCTCCAGTGGCTCCACCGCATGAAAGATGCCAACGCGCGGATCACCCATTGGTATCTGGCACTCCAACCCTTCAATTTCAAGGTGGTCCACAGGCCGGGGGCGCAGATGGTTGTGGCGGACTTCCTCTCCCGCCAAGGGGGGGGGGGGAGTCGGCTGCGGGCCGGACGGCCGCCCGGCCTGAGTCGGGCGGTGGGGGTATGTGACAGCGGGGGCGTGGTCAAGCGCCGGTTTGTGACAGGAGGGCGGAGCCAGGGAAGGTGAGTGGCAGAATCACTACACCTGACGGTAATTAACCTGTGTTTGTGTGTCTTCCCAGTAACTGCGCCCTATTTAAGGAGACAGAGGGAGAGCAGAGGAGAGCTCTTCCCAGGACGAGAACACAGCATGTGTGTGTGTGTCGCTGAAAACATTGTTAAACTGAAAAGTCTGGCAATAAAGCCTGTTATGTACTTTAAGCTTTGTCCTGCCGTCCTCTGTGCTCCACCTACACATAAGGAACATTCTACTCTCTGTTTACCCATAAGTTCAAGAGTTGTTACACTGGTGCTGAAACCTGGGACTGAGGATCGTACGCCACCATGGGATCTGAACCAGTCAGAGAGTCCCTCCAAAAGCTCGCCGACGACATCCAGCACCAGCAGCACGCGCTGATTGTGCTGACGGTAGATCAGGGCTGGCACTTCCAGGCTCTGCTCGAAGCCCAGGCAGAAGACTGGCAGGTGATACGGAGCTGGATCCAGTCCGCAGGTGCTCCAGTGGTCTTTCCTGCAGCCAGTGTGCCTGTCCAGCTGGTGAAGATGGGGCCACAGGATGACCCAGACACCTTCCTCAATCTATTTGATCATGTCACAGAAGTAAGCTCATGGCCAACCTCTCATTGGGTGGCTCATCTACTGCTGCTCCTGTCAGAAAAAAACCAGTTCGCGGCTCGACAGCTCCCGGCCACCAACATGGTGAAGTACCCCCACCTGAAATCAGCACTTCCACTTGCTGGATTACAGTGAAGTGTGTATCTCTCTCTTCTCTCTCTCTCATATATATATATATATATATATGGGGGGGGATATTACAACCCCGATTCCAAAAAAGTTGGGACAAAGTACAAATTGTAAATAAAAACGGAATGCAATAATTTACAAATCTCAAAAACTGATATTGTATTCACAATAGAACATAGACAACATATCAAATGTCGAAAGTGAGACATTTTGAAATTTCATGCCAAATATTGGCTCATTTGAAATTTCATGACAGCAACACATCTCAAAAAAGTTGGGACGGGGCAATAAGAGGCCGGAAAGGTTAAAGGTACAAAAAAGGAACAGCTGGAGGACCAAATTGCAACTCATTAGGTCAATTAGCAATGGGTCATTAACATGACTGGGTATAAAAAGAGGATCTTGGACTGGCAGCGGCTCTCAGAAGTAAAGATGGGAAGAGGATCACTAATCCCCCTAATTCTGCACCGACAAATAGTGGAGCAATATCAGAAAGGAGTTTGACAGTGTAAAATTGCAAAAAGTTTGAACATATCATAATCTACAGTGCATAATATCATCAAAAGATTCAGAGAATCTGGAAGAATCTCTGTGCGTAAGGGTCAAGGCCAGAAAACCATACTGGGTGTCCGTGATCTTCCGGCCCTTAGACGGCACTGCATCACATACAGGCATGCTTCTGTATTGGAAATCACAAAATGGGCTCAGGAATATTTCCAGAGAACATTATCTGTGAACACAATTCACTGTGCCATCTGCCGTTGCCAGCTAAAACTCTATAGTTCAAAGAAGAAGCCATATCTAAACATAATCCAGAAGTGCAGACGTCTTCTCTGGGCCAAGGCTAATTTAAAATGGACTGTGGCAAAGTGGAAAACTGTTCTGTGGTCAGACGAATCAAAATTTGAAGTTCTTTATGGAAATCAGGGACACTGTGTCATTCAGACGAAAGAGGAGAAGAACGACCCAAGTTGTTATCAGCGCTCAGTTCAGAAGCCTGCATCTCTGATGGTATGGGGTTGCATTAGTGCGTGTGGCATGGGCAGCTTACACATCTGGAAAGACACCATCAATGCTGAAAGGTATATCCAGGTTCTAGAGCAACATATGCTTCCATCCAGATGATGTCTCTTTCAGGGAAGACCTTGCATTTTCCAACATGACAATGCCAAACCACATACTGCATCAATTACAGCATCATGGCTGCGTAGAAGAAGGGTCCGGGTACTGAACTGGCCAGCCTGCAGTCCAGATCTTTCACCCACAGAAAACATTCGGCGCATCATAAAACGGAAGATACGACAAAAAAGACCCAAGACAGTTGAGCAACTAGAATCCTACATTAGATAAGAATGGGTTAACATTCCTATCCCTAAACTTGAGCAACTTGTCTCCTCAGTCCCCAGACGTTTGCAGACTGTTGTAAAGAGAAAAGGGGATGTCTCACAGTGGTAAACATGGCCTTGTCCCAACTTTTTTGAGATGTGTTGTTGTCATGAAATTTAAAATCACCTAATTTTTCTCTTTAAATGATACATTTTCTCAGTTTAAATATTTGATATGCCATCTATGTTCTGTGCTGAATAAAATATGGAATTTTGAAACTTCCACATCATTGCATTTCGTTTTTATTTACAATTTGTACTTTGTCCCAACTTTTTGGGAATCAGGGTTGTACATGGTGGTGTGAAGTTATGAAGTTTATCTTCGAGTGGTGAACATATTTTACAAGTGACTGTTGAAAATGTTTTGCATGTTCTCCCCGTGTCTGCGTGGGTTTCCTCTGGTTTCCCCCACAGTCGAAAGACATGCAGGTTAGGTTAATTGGTGGCTCTAAACTGACCATAGGTGTGAATGTGAGTGTGAATGGTTGTTTGTTTCTATGTGTCAGCCCTGTGATGACCAGGTGACTTGTCAAGGGTGTACCCCGCCTCTCGCCCATAGTCAGCTGGGATAGGCTCCAGCTTGCCTGCGGCCCTGTAGAATAGGATAAGCAGCTACAGCTAATGGATGGATGGATGGATGTACAACCCCGATTCCAAAAAAGTTGGGACAAAGTACAAACTGTAAATAAAAACGGAATGCAATGATGTGGAAGTTTCAAAATTCCATATTTTATTCAGAATAGAACATAGATGGCATATCAAATGTTTAAACTGAAAAAAATTATTGTGGCAGCGGGGGCGTGGTCAAGCGCCGGTCTGTGACAGGAGGGTGGAGCCGGGGAAGGTGAGTGGCAGAATCGCGACACCTGAGGATAATTAACCTGTGTTTGTGTGTGTGTGTTTTCCCAGTAACCGCTCCCTATTTAAGGAGGCAGAGAGAGAGGAGAGGGAGCGCAACCCGGGACCAGACAAGTGTGTGCGTGTGAATGAGTGAATGCGATTTTACTGAAAAGTTAAAATAAATTGCCTGCCTGCCTCCAAACGCTGTCCTGCCGTCCTCTGTGCTCCACCCACACTCGATACGCGCTACAGTGGTGCCGAAACCTGGGACAAGGTGGAGCACCAACCCAGCAGCCCCATGGAATCCTCCCCGTTCGCGGACTTGGTCCACGCCCTCGCCACAGCTCAGCAGAGCCAGCACCAGGCACTCGTCACGCTCCGAAAGGAGCAGGAGCGCCGCTTTGAAGCCCTGGTGCTGGCCCAGCAGGAAGATCGAAAGGCGTTCCGGCGTCTCCTCGCGTCGGCGGGGTCCACCAGCGCCCCGGCCGCGGGCCCGTCTCCCCTCACCATGACCAAGATGGGCCCGCAGGACGACCCCAAGGCTTTCATCACATTGTTCGAGCAGGTCGCCGAAGCCTCGGGGTGGCCGATGGAGCAGCGCGCGGCGCGCCTCCTCCCCCTCCTGACGGGAGAGGCGCAGCTGGCCGCACTACAGCTCCCCGCCGACCGCAGGCTGGCCTACGCCGACCTCCGCCGGGCTGTCCTCCAGCGCGTGGGGTGCACGCCGGAGCAGCAGCGCCAGCGCTTCCGCGCGCTGCGGATGGAGGAAGTCGGCAGCCCATTCGCGTTCGGCCAGCAGCTCCGGGACGCCTGCTGGCGGTGGCTGAGGGCCGAAGATCGCGACGCCGAGGGAATCATCGACCAGGTGGCGCTGGAACAGTTCATCGCCCGCTTACCAGCTGGAACCGCGGACTGGGTCCAGTGCCACCGCCCGGCGTCGCTGGATCAGGCCGTGGGACTGGCGGAGGATCATCTGGCGGCTGTTCCGGCAGCAGGACAGCGGACGGCAGCATCTTCTTTCTCCTCTCCTCTCTCTCTTTCTCCCCCCCCTCCTCCCGTGTCCCGTCCTCGCCCCATTCCCCCACCGCGGAGGCGGGGGCCGGCTCCACCCCAGCCGGCCCGCCGCACCCGTGGTGCCCTCCCGTTTCTCCCTTCTGTGTCTGTCTCTCCCCCCCCTCAGGTGAGTGAGCCCCAGAGCACAGCTGCAGAGGGAAGGCCCGGGCCGGTTTGCTGGCGCTGCGGGGAACCGGGCCACCTGCAGCAACAGTGTGTAGCGATGGAAGTGGGGGCGGTGGTGCAGATCCCCGACGCGCCAGAGGCTGCCCTCGATCGGGCCGGAGCGTATCGCATACCGGTAAGTGTACAAGGGGCTACATATCAGGCGTTGGTGGATTCAGGTTGCAATCAGACCTCAATCCGCCAAAGCCTGGTGCAAGGCAAGGCATTGGGGGGAGCACAAGGGGTGAAGGTGTTGTGTGTGCACGGGGATATTCACAGCTACCCGTTGGTGTCGGTCCACATACATTTCAGAGGGGAGAAATCGATAGTGAAGGCGGCGGTTAATCCTCGCCTTACCCACTCTTTGATTTTGGGGACTGATTGGCCGGGATTTCGGGGTTTAATGGCACGCCTAATAAAGAGTGGGTCCTGCCGGTTAACAGGGGAGGGTCCCGGTGTCGCTTTGGCTGGAGCTGCGGTCGCAGAGCCGTCTACGTCATCTCCGCGACAGAGTGAGGAGCCACCAGCCCCTCCTCTTTCTATTGGGGAATCCCTCGCGGATTTCCCACTGGAACAATCGCGAGACGAGACTCTGCGACACGCGTTTGACCAAGTGAGAGTAATCGATGGTCAGACGCTCCCGCCGGGCGCCACCCCGTCCTTCCCGTATTTTTCCATTTTGAAGGATAGGTTATACCGAGTGACGCAGGACACTCAGACGAAAGAGCGAGTCACCCAATTGCTAATTCCAAAGAGCCGCCGGGAATTGGTATTTCAGGCGGCTCACTTTAATCCCATGGCTGGACACCTCGGGCAGGATAAGACACTCGCCCGGATAATGGCCCGATTCTATTGGCCGGGGATTCGCGGCGACGTCCGTAAGTGGTGTACGGCGTGCCGCGAATGCCAGTTAGTAAATCCAGCGGCCATTCCAAAAGCGCCCTTGCGCCCCCTACCATTAATCGAGACCCCGTTCGAAAGAATTGGGATGGATCTCGTCAGGCCATTAGATTGGTCAACACGAGGGTACCGCTTTATATTAGTTCTGGTGGACTATGCAACGCGATACCCGGAAGCGGTGCCTCTTTGCAATATCTCAGCACGCAGTATTGCGGAGGCCCTCTTCCACGTCATCTCCCGGGTTGGAATCCCGAAAGAGACTCTGACTGACCAAGGCACCTCGTTTATGTCACGAACACTGAGCGAACTGTATGGGCTACTGGGTATTAAGCCGATCCGCACCAGCGTTTATCACCCACAGACGGACGGTTTAGTTGAACGGTTCAACCGCACCCTCAAGAATATTATCAAAAAATTCGTAAGTGAGGACGCACGTAACTGGGATAAGTGGCTCGAACCCTTGTTGTTTGCAGTGCGAGAGGTCCCCCAAGCCTCCACGGGGTTCTCCCCGTTTGAATTATTATATGGGCGTAAGCCGCGCGGCATCTTAGATGTACTGCGGGAAAATTGGGAGGAGGGACCTTCACCGAGCTAAAACGAAATTCAGTATGTTATGGATCTGCGTGCAAAACTCCACACGCTCACCCACCTAACTCAGGAGAATTTGCGGCAGGCCCAGGAACGGCAAGCCCGCCTGTACAACAAGGGCACGCGCCTTAGAGAGTTCACTCCGGGAGATAAGGTACTCGTCCTGTTGCCCACGTCGAGCTCCAAATTAATCGCCAAGTGGCAAGGACCCTTTGAGGTCACACGGCGAGTCGGGGACGTCGACTATGAGGTTAGGCGAACGGACAGGGAGGGGGCGCTACAGATCTACCACCTCAATCTGCTGAAACTTTGGAACGAGGAGGTCCCCGTGGCGTTGGTGTCGGTAGTTCCGGAGAAGGCGGAGCTGGGGCCGGAGGTCCAAAAAGGGTCATTGGCATCGCGTACCTCTCCGGTCCCCTGTGGAGACCACCTCTCCCCGACCAAACTCACGGAGGTCGCCCAGTTGCAGGCCGAATTTTCGGATGTGTTCTCGCCCCTGCCCAGTCGCACTAACCTCATAGAACACCACATAGAGACGCCCCCGGGGGTGGTAGTGCGGAGCCGTCCTTATAGATTACCCGAACACAAAAAAAAGGTGGTTCGGGAAGAACTTCAGGCCATGCTCGAAATGGGCATCGTCGAGGAGTCCCACAGTGACTGGAGCAGCCCGGTGGTCTTGGTTCCCAAGGCCGACGGCTCGGTCCGGTTCTGTGTGGACTATAGAAAAGTCAACGCGGTGTCTAAATTTGATGCGTACCCAATGCCTCGTATTGATGAGCTGCTCGATCGACTAGGCACGGCTCGCTTTTACTCGACACTGGATTTGACGAAGGGATATTGGCAGATCCCCTTGACTCCATTATCCCGGGAAAAAAACGGCCTTTTCCACACCGTTCGGCTTACACCAGTTCGTCACACTTCCTTTTGGGCTGTTTGGGGCGCCCGCTACGTTTCAGCGGCTGATGGACAGGGTCCTCCGGCCCCACGCCACCTATGCCGCCGCTTACCTAGATGATATCATCATTTATAGTAATGATTGGCAGCGGCACCTACAACACCTGAGGGCCGTCCTTAGGACGCTGAGGCGGGCGGGACTCACTGCCAACCCGAAGAAGTGTGCGATTGGGCGGGTGGAAGTACGGTATCTGGGCTTCCACTTGGGCAACGGGCAGGTGCGTCCCCAAATTAATAAGACGGCAGCGATTGCGGCCTGCCCGAGGCCCAAGACCAAAAAGGGGGTGAGGCAGTTCCTGGGGCTGGCTGGCTACTATCGTAGGTTTATACCTAATTATTCGGACGTCACCAGCCCGCTGACTGACCTCACTAAAAAGGGGGCGCCAGATCCGGTCCAGTGGACGGAGCAGTGCCAGCGGGCTTTCTCTGAGGTAAAGGCTGCACTGTGTGGGGGGCCACTTTTACACTCCCCTGACTTCTCTCTCCCTTTTGTGTTGCAGATCGATGCGTCGGACAGAGGGCTGGGGGCCGTTTTGTCCCAGCAGGTGGAGGGGGAGGACCGCCCGGTCCTGTATATCAGCCGGAAGCTGTCGGTGCGTGAGGGGCGCTACAGCACCATTGAAAAAGAGTGCCTGGCGATTAAAGTGGGCGGTCCTCGCCCTCCGTTACTACCTGCTGGGGCGCTCTTTCACTCTCTGTTCGGACCACGCGCCCCTCCAGTGGCTCCACCGCATGAAGGATGCCAACGCGCGGATCACCCGTTGGGATCTGGCACTCCAACCCTTCAACTTCAAGGTGGTCCACAGGCCGGGGGCACAGATGGTCGTGGCGGACTTCCTCTCCCGTCAAGGGGGGGGGGGGGGGAGTCGGCTGCGGGCCGGACGAGTGCCCGGCCTGAGTCGGGTGGTGGGGGTATGTGGCAGCGGGGGCGTGGTCAAGCGCCGGTCTGTGACAGGAGGGTGGAGCCGGGGAAGGTGAGTGGCAGAATTGCGACACCTGAGGATAATTAACCTGTGTTTGTGTGTGTGTTTTCCCAGTAACCGCTCCCTATTTAAGGAGGCAGAGAGAGAGGAGAGGGAGCGCAACCCGGGACCAGACAAGTGTGTGCGTGTGAATGAGTGAATGCGATTTTACTGAAAAGTTAAAATAAATCGCCTGCCTGCCTCCAAACGCTGTCCTGCCGTCCTCTGTGCTCCACCCACACTCGATACGCGCTACAATTATCATTTAAAGAGAAAAATTAGGTGATTTTAAATTTCATGACAACAACACATCTCAAAAAAGTTGGGACAAGGCCATGTTTACCACTGTGAGACATCCCCTTTTCTCTTTACAACAGTCTGTAAACGTCTGGGGACTGAGGAGACAAGTTGCTCAAGTTTAGGGATAGGAATGTTAACCCATTCTTGTCTAATGTAGGATTCTAGTTGCTCAACTGTCTTAGGTCTTTTTTGTCGTATCTTCCGTTTTATGATGCACCAAATGTTTTCTATGGGTGAAAGATCTGGACTGCAGGCTGGCCAGTTCAGTACCTGGACCCTTCTTCTACGCAGCCATGATGCTGTAATTGATGCAGTATGTGGTTTGGCATTGTCATGTTGGAAAATGCAAGGTCTTCCCTGAAAGAGAGGTCGTCTGGATGGGAGAATATGTTGCTCTAGAACCTGGATGTACCTTTCAGCATTGATGGTGTCTTTCCAGATGTGTACCAGTAAGTTGCCCATGCCACACTCACTAATGCAACCCCATACCATCAGAGATGCAGGCTTCTGAACTGAGTGCTGATAAAAACTTGGGTCGTCCTTCTTCTCTTTAGTCCAAATGACACGGCGTCCCTGATTTCCATAAAGAACTTCAAATTTTGATTCGTCTGACCACAGAACAGTTTTCCACTTTGCCACAGTCCATTTTAAATGAGCCTTGGCCCAGAGAAGACATCTGTGCTTCTGGATCATGTTTAGATATGGCTTCTTCTTTGAACTATACAGTTTTAGCTGGCAACAGTGGATGGCATGGTGAATTGTGTTCACAGATAATGTTCTCTGGAAATATTCCTGAGCCCATTTTGTGATTTCCAATACAGAAGCATGCCTGTATGTGATGCAGTGCCGTCTAAGGGCCCGAAGATCACGGGCACCCAGTATGGTTTTCCAGCCTTGACCCTTACGCACAGAGATTCTTCCAGATTCTCTGTATCTTTTGATGATATTATGCACTGTAGATGATGATATGTTCAAACTCTTTGCAATTTTACACTGTCGAACTCCTTTCTGATACTGCTCCACTATTTGTCGGCACAGAATTAGGGAGATTGGTGATCCTCTTCCCATCTTTACTTCTGAGAGCTGCTGCCACTCCAAGATGCTCTTTTTATACCCAGTCATGTTAATGACCTATTGTCAATTGACCTAATGAGTTGCAATTTGGTCCTCCAGCTGTTCCTTTTTTGTACCTTTAACCTTTCCAGCCTCTTATTGCCCCGTCCCAACTTTTTTGAGATGTGTTGCTGTCATGAAATTTCAAATGAGCCAATATTTGGCATGAAATTTCAAAATGTCTCACTTTCGACATTTGATATGTTGTCTACAGTGCCTTGCAAAAGTATTCATACCCCTTGAACTTTTTCACATTTTTCCACCTTACAACCACAAACTTAAAAGTTTTTTATTGATATTTTATGTGATAGACCAACACAGAGTAGTACATAATTGTGAAGTGAAACGAAAATGATAAATGGTCTTCAAAATTTTAAACAAATAAAAATCTGAAAAATGTGGTGTGCATTAGTATTCAGCCCCCTGTTCTCTGATACCTCTAAATACAATCCAGTGCAATCAATTGCCTTCAGAAGTCATATTATTAGTTAATAGAGTCCTACTGTTTGTAATTTACTCTCAGCATAAATACACTTGTTCTATGAAGGCCTCAGTGGTTTGTTAGAGAACACTGAAGAACAAACATTATCATGAAGACCAAAGAACTCACCAGACAGGTCAGGGATAAAGTTCTGGAGAAGTTTAAAGCAGGGTTAGGTTATAAAAACATATCCCAAGCTCTGAACATCTCAAGAAGCACTGTTCAATCCATCATTCAAAAATGGAAAAAGTATGGCACAACTGCAAACCTACCAAGACATGGCCGTCCACCTAAACTGACAGAATGAGCAAGGAGAGCACTGGTCAGAGAAGCAGCCAAGAGGCCCATGATCACTCTGGAGGAGCTGCAGAAATCCACAGCTCAGGTGGGAGAATCTGTGCACAGGACAACTATAAGTCATACACTCCACAAATCTGGCCTTTTTGGAAGAGTGGCAAGAAGAAAGCC
Source organism: Neoarius graeffei (assembly GCF_027579695.1). Lineage (NCBI taxonomy): Eukaryota > Metazoa > Chordata > Actinopteri > Siluriformes > Ariidae > Neoarius > Neoarius graeffei. Next base: position 50,786,027 of record NC_083571.1, on the reverse strand, counting down.
ATTGTTAAAAGACAGGCATAAGAAGCCAGGGGACACAGCAAACATGTGGAAGAAGGTGCTTTGGTCAGATGAGACCAAAGTTGAACTTTTTGGCCTAAATGCAAAGCGCTATGTGTGGCAGAAAACTAACACTGCTCATCACCCTGCACACACCATCCCCACTGTGAAACATGGTGGTGGCAGCATCATGCTATGGGGATGCTTTTCTTCAGCAGGGACAGGGAAGCTGGTCAGAGTTGATGGGAAGATGGATGGAGCTAAATACAGGGCAATCCTGGAAGAAAACCTGTTGGAGGCTGCAAAAGACTTGAGACTGGGAAGGAGATTCACCTTCCAGCAAGACAATGACCCTAAACATACAGCCAGAGCTACAATGGAATGGTTTAGATCAAAGAATATTCATGTGTTAGAATGGCCCAGTCAAAGTCCAGACCTAAATCCCATTGAGCATCTGTGGCAAGACTTGAAAATTACTGTTCACATACGCTCTCCATCCAATCTGGCTGAGCTTGAGCTATTTTGCAAAGAAGAATGGGCAAAAATTTCAGTGTCTAGATGTGCAAAGCTGGTAGAGACATACCACAAAAGACTTGCAGCTGTAATTGCAGCAAAAGGTGGCGCTACAAAGTACTGATGCAGGGGGGCTGAATACTAATGCACATCACATTTTTCAGATTTTTATTTGTTTAAAATTTTGAAGACCATTTATCATTTTCGTTTCACTTCACAATTATGTGCTACTCTGTGTTGGTCTATCACATAGAATCTCAATAAAAAACTTTTAAGTTCGTGGTTGTAAGGTGGAAAAATGTGAAAAAGTTCAAGGGGTATGAATACTTTTGCAAGGCACTGTATGTTCTATTGTGAATACAATATCAGTTTTTGAGATTTGTAAATTATTGCATTCCGTTTTTATTTACAATTCGTACTTTGTCCCAACTTTTTTGGAATCAGGGTTGTATACAGTATGAGATAGGATCCAGCAGGGATGTGGTGGAATCGCAGGACAAGATAATCTGCAGAATCTTTTCTGTTGATAGAGGACAAAAATATGTCAAAGCAGGATGGGAATCCTGAGTGGGTAGTGTAGAAAAATGGGTGGAAGGATCAGAAGTAAGGCCAGAAGACATTTTAGGTTTAGATGTTTGAGGGCAGAGGAGGCTGATGGATGAGGATAGGGAAGACAGTGCGCAACAGTCTCTACAGTTTACACAGAATGGCATAAAAACCAGAATAGCATCCTGTGACATGTGATTTTCAGGCAGAAATTCCTTGTTGATGAGAGAGGTTAAAGGAGAATGGTCAAACTTGTTTTCAGTTCAAACACACTTGTTTTAGTTTGAACACTCCCAGTGAAAAATGGAGATGTTTGCTCATGATGATGCAGACCTCTACTTTTGCTTCCTGATTGGGTCTTATCTGTCATGACATATCGTTCCCTGATCTGTCATACTACTATCATGTGATACTTTTCCAGAAAACACATGCATGCCCTGGGTGACAGGGATAGACTTGTCTATCTAAAGAGGTATGAGGCACTCCTTCTAACTGTTAGCCTCATGGGTCACCTGTGAGCAGAGTGTAGCACCCATCTAGCTCCCCGATCAGGGTCACATGAAGCCATGGAATGCAGGTGGTGGATAGTACTCTAAGCAGATTACACATCTTGTAATTCATGGTTAGAGTACAGCGATGCTATACAGATGAATCCCCAGTGGATTAATGGCTAGGATCACTCTCTTGTAAAGACACTGCAACTGAAGAAGGCAATGGGAAACTACTTTAGTAAATTCCCTTGAAAGGCATCATAAATCAAAGAAGAAGCAAGGCTTCCAAAGTCATCATCCAGTGAAGCCCTTGTAAATTAAAAATAGGAACGTGGAATGTAAGAACAATGCTAAGGAAAGGAAAATTAGAAAATATCAAAAGAGGAAGGAAAATAAATAATCTGAACATACTTGGTCGAAGTGAAATACGATGGAGAGATTCTGGTGACTTTATGAGCAATGGTGTGTGAGTAATTTACTCTGGAGGTAAAGGAGGACAGAAAGGTGTACCTGTTTTATTGGAGCAGAAGACAGCACAGAGTAACTAAAGTAGTGCAATGCCATGACAGACTGATAAAGGTAAAGGTCCAAGCTGAGCCAGTAGATTTGATCATATTCCAAGTATACATGCCAACACCTGATTATGATGAAGAGCATGTGGATGAAGTTCATGAACAGTTGAAAGCACTGATTGATGAAAAAAATGTGAAAGATAATGTAGTACTGATGGGAGACTGGAATGCAGTGGTAGGGGAAGAACCATATAAAAACATAACTGGAAAATATGGATTGGGTCAGGGAAATGAGAGAAGTGAAAAATTAGTCAACTTTGCAGAAAGAAAAAATCTGGTGATCACTAATACTCGTTTCCATCACCTGATGACAAGAAGATACACATGGAAGAATTCTAATAGATCCAGAAGAAATTCTAATAGATCCAGAAGAAGTGAAAGAATGGTGGAAAGAATATATTGAAGAACTATATGACAAAGATGGAAAGCCCAGTGAACCAGACTTTAAACTAGAACTCGAAGAAAATGTAGACAGAGACCAGAAAGGGCCAGAAATACTTCTCAGTGAAATTAAAGAAGCACTTGAAGCCATGAAAAACAGAAAAAAAGAAGGAATAGATGGAATTCCAGCACAGCTATTAAAAAAGTTAGGAGACAAGGGAAAAAGAGAACTGTGCCGAGTTTCCCAAAAACAATGTAGCACAAAGATCATTGTTAAATAGTCAAGCAAGCAGCACAATGAACACTCTCTCTCCTAGTTAAGATGCTCTTAGCGTTAAGAGGCTTTGGGAAACCGACCACTGCTCAGTCTCTGTAATGAAATGTACAATAAGGGTGAATGGCCAAGGAATTGTAGTGCTTGTAGACCTGGGCCAGTAAAATAAGCACTAAACATCTAGCTAAGCTCGGAAGAGACGTAGACTCACACAAAAAGTTAAAGGAGTTGAACATGACATTTTTTTTCTTATCCCAATAATAGTGCAACGTACACTGCATTAAACGTACAAGAAATGAAATAAAATAAAATAAAAGGAAGAGCTCTTGAAAATAATAAGCAAACCTAAAAAAAAAATAGTTCAGTCCTTTACCCTTGTGTGTGTGTGTGTGTGTGTGTGTGTGTGTTTATTTCCAAAGAGGAATCAGTTCTGTGAATGTTGTGTGTATTGTCTCCAAAGAGTTCAGTTCCTCAAACGAGTGTGTGCGTACTGATTCCAAAATTTCAGCTCCTTGAACGTCGACAGGATGTACTCTTATGACTATTCTACCTGTGTAGAGTCAACAGTGTGGATACTCTTATCTGATATCTCGATGAACGAATCAGCAAGTCAGGTTCCTTCTCTGGGACAGATTGCATGGTTGGCTACACCGCTTCCACGATCATCCACAGTCTCACTGGGCTGGGCTCGCCATCTTGGATCCAGATTCTGTCTGGTCATTCAAAAAACCAATCAGAGTTCCAATGACTGAAAAACTCAACAAAACTGCTTCACTTTCATGCTCACAGCTGAATTTCTGGCAGAGGGTAAACTGAGTACAGCGAAATGAAAATCATAATTTAATTTCTGTTCTTTATAATTTCAAACCGGAAACCAGAAGCTGATTAAAGGCATGTTTGCGGGAAAAAAGACTGTGTGGAAGAGAGAGTGCAGAGGAAGCGCATGCTTGAAAGATGCTCTACTCTGAGATGCATAATGTGCCCTCTATAGAAATTTGCATGCCACTACACCTTTTTTAGTCGCCCTATTTTCATAGGGGTTACGGAATTCACAGAACTGTTGATGGTAACAATACCAAAGGTGAGGAATACCCTAGAATCCAAAGCTAACAGAACGATGGCATTAATTGTACATGCATCTAAGATCATGCTGCGTATATTGAAGAGAAGGGTAGAAACAAAAGCAATGAGTTACATTGGGATCATACAGTTTGGGTTCAAGAAAGGATGTGGGACTTGAGAAGTAATGGGTTTTATGCGAAGAGTATGTGAAAGATCATCAGAACATGACAATGACATCTATGCTTTGTTGATTTCGAAAAGGCTTTTGACAGAGTAAACTGGGTCAAAATGATGGGAGTATTAAAAAGAAATTGGGATTGACTGGAAGGATAGACGAATGATCATGAAACTATCCCTTGACCAGAGTGCAAGAGTAAGAGTGGGAGGATAAGTATCACAACCAAGCAGTGTAAGCAGAGGAGTGAGACAGGGCTGCTTGTTGTCGCCAGGGTTATTTTCAATCTATGCTAAAAAAAAAATAAATTAAAAAAAGATGAACGAGGTGCTTGAAAATGAGTTAGATGGACTTAAGGTAGGTGGCAGAGTACTAACAGATGTGAGATTTGCTGATGAGCAGGCAAGGTTAGCAACATCAGAAGAGGGGTTACAAAGAATCATGAATGCACTTAATGATGTGGCCAACAGATGGGGCATGAAGATTAACATCAAGAAAACAAACGTAACAAAGGTGTTGACACACAGTGGTGGCACACTGAACATCTACATAGAGAGAGAGAAAGTGGAACAAGTAAGTTCAAATACTTAGGAGCACTAATGACAGATGATGGAAAATGTGAAGAAATAAGAGCAAGAATTGCCATGGCAAATAATGCATTTACAAAGAGAAAGGAACAACTAACTAAAGGTCTGAGTATGAAGTTAAAGAAAAGAATGGTAAAAACACTAGTGTGGAGTGTATTACTGTATAGTGCAGAGACTTGGCCCTTGAGGAAAGCAGATATAAGACAGCTGAAGGCTTTTGAAATGTGGGTTTGGAGATGAATGGGGGAAATCAGCTGGACAGAAAGGAAGACCAATGAGGAGGTGCTGCATATGGTAGATGAAAATAGAACTATGTGATAATAAGTAGAAAGAAAAACTGGGTGGGACATATCCTAAAAGGAAACGGACTATTAAAAGAAGTGATTGAAGGTAGAACGACAGGCAAAAGTCCCAGAGGAGAGAAAAGACTTGGAATGCTGGATGTGATCAAGGAAAGCAGCTACAGTGAAATGAAAAGGAAGGCAGAAGATAGAAAAGGATGGAGAGAATGGATGCCACAGACCTGCCATCAGGCAGAACACTAAAGAAGAAGACACACATGGCCAGTGTATGGGAATAGTCATGTGAAATGCATTTTCAGGTGTGTTATTATGGATGGAGATTATTTCTGACACAGAGCTAAAATGCTCATCTGGATGGAGATCATTTTCATTTTAAAATGCCATTTGAATTAAAGCATAGAAGTATGGACATAACCTATGTGTTTTCCTCCTTGCCTTACTTGTCAGCTGACAGAATCACAAACATGATCATTTGTAGCTTTGAGATCTAAGATCTTGTTTGGACAAACTCAAGAGGCCACATCTTCCTAGAATTGTTAATAGGTTTCTACTGGTAGGTTAGTCCAACCTGCTGATAAACAATCTGTGTTAGAATGTAGTGTGTTGAATGTAAAAATAAATAAATAAATAAAGGGGGGGGGGGGGGGGGGGGTCATAAAGATATAAATATAATTGGTTATGGGATGATGGGATTGCTTCAGAACAAGTGTAACAGTTCTGGATAAAAGCATATGTGATTCAAAAGCATTGCTTTAGAACTGAACTGTTTGGGGTTTTTTGTTTGTTTTTTTACCAAAGATACATTTTTTAATGTTGCTCACATATCTCAGTAGAAATCATTATATGGTGTGTAATATGTCATTGGATAATCCACTACTTTCTTCTTGAACATGTTTAACTGCATCTGGGCGATCTGTACTGTAAAAAAGCAGTACAGCTTCCATCTTCTATCATTGTGGGTGCAAAACCAGCAATGTAACTGAGAATCATTAAACAGCTGCACTCTAACAAATGATGTACTGGCTCAACGTAAAAAATTGATGTAACAATTTGCATGGATGTTTTCAAGTTATTTCAACTTACCTAGTATTGAGTACATGCCACAAGACTTCTCTAGTTAGGCCAACTCAACTACTTTAGTACAAGCAACATGATTTGCCTTGTCCTTTACAAGCTTATTTAAGTTGAACCGACTTAATTTTAATTGTGTTAAAATGACTCCTTTTAGTTATTCTAACATTTCTTTTCCTTTCATTCTACTCAGAAATGTAACAATTTGCATGGACCTTATTTTTTTTTTAGTACAAGAACTTATTTATCCAAGTCAGAATAAATCACACATTTAAATCAGTTTTATGATCTGTTTATTTAAACACCAGTCAGCATCTCACTTACAGTAACAGGACTGAGTGTATATTGACATTAACAGTACACAAAAATGTAGCCTTCATAAAATAAATCAGGAAACTTACAACATAAAATAGCCCTGTACAACTGTCTCAGAAAGATTGAACATATTGACAGTCATGCTCTAGAGACTGATTTGAGTTCTTTTGTATAAAAGTACATTACTTTGAACTAGGTGTAGTTAAGAAACTCAACAGTACACCGACTATACAATATGTAAACAACACATTGCAAATAACAGTGCAACATTTCCTCTTTAATTTGAGGACAGCTTAAATGAATATGCTTTCCAATTTAAGCAGCAGGTAGGCTACATGTTTTTCTATTAAATTAGGCAATTCTCTCATTCCATTACCCTCAGTATCACCCTCAGCCACAGGATTGTCCCCTGCATCATTTAGGGGATTGACATACCTCTTCAAAAGCTCAGGCTTGAAGTCATCAATGGTGTGAGGAGTGTGTTTCTGGCTCCTATGAGAAGCAAATTTTCCATAAATGTTTGTTTTGAAAGGACAATTTTCAAAAACACAACACACAGTTTCCTGTTTCTTTAAATGATGGCCAATATGCTCAGAGTATTCTCTTTCTGTGGAAATAGTGTTTAAGGGGCAACATGAACATTTAAATGACAGTATAGTGGGCAATGTTACCGTCTCATGGGTGGAGTGGCTTCTTGACAGGTGGGTTCACAGGCCGCCCCATGTTTTAAATGAGCAATAGCACTCCCAATAAAGACAAGGGAGAGATTCTCCACCATGACCATGTCTAAGTCGATGATGCTTTAACAGGTCTGTCTTTCTTGGTGTTTCAAATTTGCAAATTTTACAGGCCCACTTCATTTTAAAAGCTAGCGGTTCTGTTTAAATTTCTTGAGTTTAGGTCACTCAGAAGGCTGTGGTGCTACAATTTGTGCAACTTAAGTACAGTAAATTTTATTTAACAGTTTTTGACTATTAAGATGAAAAACAAGAGACAATGCACGCAAACTACTGCAAAGAAATGGGCAGTGGGCAACTGCACACTCGTGCTGTTATAACAACTAGTTTAAAAATGGTATGACCACTCCTGTGGTGTCCCGACAATATTCGCTCGGTCGCCGCGGTGTTTCAGAATGACTTTTATTGCCAGGTATGTGAACGCACACGAGGAATTTGACTCCGGTTTCACTTAGCTCTCTTAGTACAAACAGATAAAAAGCGTAGACAAAAAAACAAAACAAAAAGCTATGTACATGTAGAAGGGTAAATATATGTATAGACAAGGATTTTTTTTTAATCTTTTGGTGCAAAATGGTGCATAGTGCAAGGATGACTTAGTAAATATAAATATACAGTGTGCACAGAATGATGGTATGAGCGTGCAGATATTTCACAGTTGACGTTACTGATATTTGAGTCCGGTTTTAGCTGTTCATCACAGAGACAGCCTGAGGGAAAAAACTGTTCTTGTGTCTGGTTGTTTTTGCGTACAGTGTTCTGTAGCGTCTCCCAGGGGGGAGAAGTTTAAACAATTTGTGACCAGGGTGTGATGGGTCTGCAGAGATGTTACCTGCTCGTTTCCTGACTCTGGACAGGTACAGGTCTTGGATGGAGGGCAGGCTGACACCTATAATTTTCTCTGCAGACCTTATTGTCCGTTGCAGTCTGTTCTTGTCCTGCTTGGTGACCAATCCAAACCAAACAGTGATGGAAGAGCAGAGAACAGACTGAATGATGGCAGAGTAGAATTGTGTCAGCAGCTCCTTAGACTTTCGACTCTGCACTTACTGCTGCAATTGTGACAGGAGTGACAAGGTTGGACAGGATAAGGAACAAGCACATCAGAGGGGCAGCACATGTGGAGAGCTTGGGAATTAAGCTGAGAGAGATGAGACTGAGATGGTATGGGCACATCCTGAGAAGAGATGCAGAGCATGTTGGGAGGAGAATGTTGAGGCTGGAGCTGCCAGGCAAACGAAAACGAGGAAGGCCAAAGAGGAGATCCATGGATGTGGTGAGAGAGAGAGAGAGAGAGGACATGAAAGTGGCAGGTGCGGGAGAGAAGGATGCGGAAGACAGGGAGCGATGGAGACGAAAGATCCGCTGTGCCGACCCCTAATCAGGAGCAGCCAAAAGAAGAAGACGGCTTACTGCTGCAATAGCTGACTAACAAACCGAATGTGTGCTCAGTCACTTACAACGGTCTAGCCATGAAGCTATTGCTGCTCAAAACTTCAACACTGCTACAAATTTTAAATAAATTTGAAAGAAAACAAAAGTTAAAAGTACGGAAAACCAGTGCCAATTAAAACCTGCCACTGTAAAACAAAACTTAAACACTAAGGCCAAATAAAAAAGTGTGTTTCCGGTAACCTGACCGATCGAGAATTTCCGCATCGAAATTGCAGACCGTAAAGTTTTTATGACAAATTTCCCTCGATATTTTAGTGTAAGCGGCGTTAGTTTGTCATAATTCTTTGTTTCAATGCATTCAAGTTGTGAAAGAAACGATAAAAAGTAAAATCTTTCGCCACTTCTATCAGCCCCCCTGCATAAACATGGGCGCAGCCATCTCGCGCAGAACATCATAGCTCAAACTCTCGCAATATTCACATCGATCGCGTGAGTCGTCTGATAAACTAACATCATGGCGGCCACTGACAGTGGCAGTTCACAAACTTCTCAACGCGTTTTGTGTATTACCGTTGGCAGATGTTCACACCCATCATCAGGTCTGAGAAAACTAGCATCGATCGATTTATCAAAAACTTATTTAATGCTTTCCACGGACCAATTGACAACATTACATCTAACGTCTGAGTGAAGGCTTCAGCACAGTGTCAGTGTGAATCCAGCACACCTGATCGTGATTTTTACAATATCGATGGTCTTGATATGACAGTATTTGATATATTAAGTGTTTTTCCTGATATCCGATCGATACGGTTTCAGTGTGTGGAACTTGAATCAGTGCCAATCCCTGAGTGTGTAGAGACACAAGAAAATTCGATGTCATGATGCAGGCAGCGCGTTCAGAAAAGGGAAAAACTAAAGAATTTCAGAAAAAGCTTCAAAGGTAGGTAGACCCACACACCGTCTATTTAGTACACTTATTCTATAAATTCTGAAATTTTACCAGTATTAAAGTTTCATTATATTATGGCCTTTAATATTTTTGTCAGATGGAGAACATTTTATTAATTCTAATATATATAAAAGATTCTGTGCCAACCTACTATTTTCTAAGATGTTCACTTGTGTTAATTGTTTCGAACAAAATAAAAAAATTAAGAAAAAAAAACTTTTTCCGACCTACCGACCCTATTTTAGTATTTCATGTTACCTGAAACACTTTTTTTGGCCTAATGTGAGACCGAATTACTACCATTACTGCTAGCTTACACATTACCACTACTGACCGAGAAAAAGCATCTAGTGTTGTGTAAAACGCTTTCTTGTACTGTCTGCTGATGCAGTTATTAGCTGTTGTGAATAAAACGAGTCAAAATTATCCTCAAACGCGTTTCTCCAACTCTGCGCTCTGCTCAGTCGGGCTTCCAACAGACATGCGCATGCTCTGTTCGCACTAAACATGTCCGGGCAGGTCTTCTTCTTCCTTTTTCAGGACGGTTGGCAAACAACTTTTGGAAGCATTACCGCCACCTACCGAAATGAGTCTGGATATCTAAGTAATAATAAAACAAAAACATACCTCTGCTATTTCTTTCTTCCAGATTGGCTGAGCTTTCATTACTTTTTCCCTTTATCCACCGTCCTTACACTTAAAGGCCCGGTCCCACTGGCCGATGGACACAAAACGTATGCAAAAAGGACACAGCGGACGAGCAAAATTTCGGGGGTGGCTCTATCCGTTTTCATCCGCTCCAGAAATGGACAAAATTGGTGAAAATTTGCGAAAACAGAACGGAAAAGAACGGACGTGGGTAGTATATAGCGGGGATGTTAAACGCATGTTCATAGGAAGCCTAGCGGATGAAAGCGGATGGAAGTGGATGACAGCTCCGAAGGGGTTACCGGTGATAACTGAGAAGCGGACGCATAGCAGAAAGAGTAGATGCATAGCGGATGAAGGGGATGCATCACGTATGCCTAACGGAAACAAAGGGCATGTTGCGCGGATGTATATCGGATGCAGACCGTTCACTGCGCATGCGGGGGGTATGAATTGCGTCTGCTCCGCGGATATAAAGGGATGCAGCACGCACGCCGTCAGCATTATTGGTGGGACATGGCGATTCATTTCCGCCAGTTCGTTCATGTCGGTCAGTTCAGCAAAGAAATTCGTTCGTTCAGTTCGTTCACTCGTTCATTTTGATGACGTCACACCAAAGCGGCACAACAATGGCTGTCGTCCGAAGTTTAGTTCATCTTGAGTGAACGAGAGGCGGCAGAGGTGCCATCCACAATAGATTTTCATACATTACAATGTGCTTGAGAAAAAGATGGAAGAAAAACATTATCCTAGCATTATCTGAAAAAGACTACATAAACAAAGCTCTGAAAGTTAATTAAATGTAGATGAGAATAAAGCTGTTTTTATATTTATTATATTTATTTTAGTAGAGCCATGGTCTGCCGGCTATGCAGTTGTTCTCTCAAACCCATTAAGCAAAAAAAAAATTGCTTATTTAACAGCAACACTCATTTCAGAGAATAAACAACTTTACAAGTCATCGTATTCAGCGAACAGTAGCCTGCGATGTCTCTCTGCTGCATTCATGATCGTTCATTGTTTGGCCTGGTCATGGACATGGAAACGGTTGTTATGCACGAACATTCGATTGACGTCACGTCTCGCGAGACCTTTTCCAGCTGTTCGAGCAAGAAACCTCCTGAGCCCAGTGTGGCAGCAGGCAGGCTGGCTGCTGGCTGTTCGTTCGTTCGCGAACTGCTGAGCTCGTTCGCTGTGAATTGAAATGTATTGCTAAGTGAGAGCTCTAAATTGTAAACTAAAGACCTGGCATGTGTCAACGCTCATAATAGGGCTCAGATAGCCCTTAAAGAAGTAAAGTGGCGCTGCTCTGCACAGATCAAAATGCAAGTTGGACGCCCTTCTGCTACTGAACAGATCCTGCTGATTCGCCAACGACCGAGATTCAGCGACCGCCCTGCTGCCAGCGAGCAGAGACTGCTGATTCGCGAACGACCGAGAACGAGAGGCAGCGCGAACTAGTTCTAGTCGTTCACTTCAAAGACTCGTTCAAAAAGAACGGTTCGTTCGTGAACGACACACCACTAGTCAGCATAAAGCGGAAAGACGTGCTGGCGGCTACATCGAGAGATCCAGATGATTTTCTCCCCCTTTTTATACAAAATATCGATTGTCCGCTAGGTGTCCTTCTACATACTCTAGACATACTCCAGACATCCTAAATATACGAGATACATCCCAGATATAAACGCTTTGTCCGTTTTGAATACTTTATATACGAGATGCATACGCTTACATCCTTTCTATTTCCGTGCTACTAACGATGAATAGACGTTTCATGTACCTTATCTTTCCTCCCTCTTTCCGTTTTCAGCTGCAGCGGATATGAGTTGCGAGGATGCCCAGAGGATGCAGAGAGGATACAGCAGACATTTAACGGATGATAACGGACATAGAACGTTTGTTGCTCGTATATGCCGCGGATTTACATCGTACACGGCGGAAAGTTCATCCGTTCTAAAAGTTTTGTGCAGCTCAAAACTTTTTGCGTGGATGAAATCACAGTGGACGGATGCTCGATGGATAGAGCGTATGAAGCACGTATGCAATGAGTACACAACGGATGCATAGCGTTTTCCAACGGATGGCAAAGATTTTTTTACGTTTTACATCCTCTTTGCATCCGTAAGTGCAGTGGGACCGGGCCTTAACCAGTGGCTTCCGTCCGAGCAGGTCGGCCTTGTACTCAGCTTTTAACAAACACGGACACAGATTTTTAAGTTGTGCTAACTCAATACACCTCTATGTTGAGTTAAGGCAGAAATATCTGTTGAAAATTCATGTATTATTGAGTTAAGACTATTTTATTCATTTTCATTTAGACCAATTTATTAAATTATCAACTCATTATAATGCATACACATAATAAACTTATTTTTTATGCAGAAAAAGCTCTTGATTTTGAGCTATACTTACTAACCCCATGAATCATTTCTGAGAGTGTGTACTTATTCTTGTGAACAAGAAATGAATCACTGTTACAATTCAGTCTTACAAGATGATTTATCATCTGGCTGTGACATTAAAAGGAAATGAGAACACAATTAAATGGACAGGATAAATAACCAAAACAAATATGAGTGTCTCATCAGCCTGTGATATCACACCTTCTAGTCAGCAGAGGTGACTCTCACCTTAGTATGAAGTGAGATTAGTATGAATGATGGCCTGCACTCATCCCTCCACCTGTCCTGCAGCTGCAGGGTTCTTCTTTGTGGGTAAAAAAGGACAGAGACTGAAGTAACAGTGAAATACAGGTATCGATGGCCAGTGGTTCCATCAGCTCTCGAACAGATAAGAAGTGCTATCTTTGCAAAGTTACATATAGGAGGTTCATATAACACATCACAGAGAGGAATGAGTGAGAGCCTTCATTACTACTTTCAGGCACTATGAATGTCGAGAAATGTCTCATGTTCTGACCAACGCCCCTTCCATCATCCAGGCTTTTGTGAATTCCTGAATGACCTTGGCATCACATATGATTTTATGATCATCTTATCCACTGAGCAAGAATACACAAATCATGTATCAGAGAGGAGAAATGTGAATTTTCCACGCTTCAGTGAGTGGAGCTCGACCAAACAAAGGTAGAAGCAGTAATTTCATGGCCACAACCTGAAAAAAAAGTTTTTGTTTTGATCATCACTGATCACAGAAACCTTGAATGCGTTAAATTATTCATCACTGATCACAGAAACCTTGAATGCATTAAATTATTAAAGACACTGAATCCAAGAATCATGAATCTGAATGTCTTCATTAACTCAAGCTGGGGTCCAAGAACACCAAAACTGATGCCTTGTTGAGACTCCATAATGGCCCCAAAGGACACCGAGCTGAACAAACAAATAGGCTGTGCCCGAATAAGCATACCTACATACTATTAGCACGTAAAAAGCGGAATGGAGTGTGTCTTAATACTCAGTAGGCATTTAATAGTAGTTGAATGGTACCTGGATGATCCACAACATCCACAGTATGCAAATGTCCCACACTATGCTATAGCATCCATCTATTCATCCATTAGCCATAACTGCTTATCCTGTGCATGGTCACAGGCAAGCTGGACCCTATCCCAAGTAACTTTGGGTGAGAGGCGGGGTACACCCTGGACAAATCGCCAGATCATCGCAGATATGCTATAGCATGCTATCCCATCTTCCAGCTGGAGCCTCCGAATAATGGAAGAAAAATTCCACTTGGAAAAATAATGTATCAGAAATTGTTTATATACCTGTACATACATACATACATACACACTATACATCTCATCTCATTATCTCTAGCTGCTTTATCCTGTTCTACAGGGTCGCAGGCAAGCTGGAGCCTATCCCAGCTGACGACGGGCAAAAAGCAGGGTACACTCTGGACAAGTCGCCAGGTCATTACAGGGCTGACACATAGACACAGCCAACCATTCACACTCAATTTAGAGTCACCAGTTAACCTAACCCGCATGTCTTTGGACTGTGGGGGAAACCAGAGCACCCAGAGGAAACGGGAAGAACATGCAAACTCCACACAGAAAGGCTCTCGCCGGCCATGGGGCTCGAACCCAGACCTTGTGAGGCAACAGCGCTAACCACTACACCACCGTGCCACCCCACACACACACACATTATATATATAAAAAATCTCCTTCTCACCCCCGGCGGGGGGGTGGTATCCATGTCATCCTCTAGCTCGGGTCCTCTACCAGAGGCCTGGGAGTTTGAGGGTTCTGCGCAGTATCTTCGATGTTCCTAGGACTGCGCTCTTCTGGACTGAGGCTTCAGATGTTGTTCCTGGGATTTGCTGGAGCCACTCTCCCAGTTTGGGGGTTACTGCCCCAAGTGCCCCCACTACCACAGGGACCACGCAACCCTTGACCTTCCACATCCATTCCAGCTGCTCTTTCAACCCTTGATACTTCTCAAGTTTCTCATGTTCCTTCTTCCTGATGTTGGCGTCAGCTGGGATCGCCACATCTATCACCACCACCCTCTTCTGCTCTTTGTCCACCACCACTATGTCCGGTTGGTTAGCCAGGATCTGTTTGTCAGTCTGGAAGCTGAAGTCCCACAGAATCTTGGCCCTGTTGTTCTCAGCCACCTTCTGTGGTATGGCCCATTGGGACTTGGGTATTTCTATTCCATACTGGTTGCAGATGTTCCTGTATACTATCCCAGCCACTTGGTTGTGCCTCTCCATGTACGCTGATCCAGCTAGCATCTTACACCCTGCTACTATGTGCTGGACTGTTTCAGGGGCTTCTTTGCACAGTCTGCATCTTGGGTCTGATCCACTCTGGTAGATCCTGGCCTCTATGGCTCTTGTACTTATGGCCTGTTCTTGTGCTGCCATGATTAGTGCCTCTGTGCTGTCTGTCAGTCCTGCATTATCCAGCCACTGGTAGGATTTCTTGATATCAGCCACTTCCTCTATCTGACGGTGGTACATGCCATGTAGGGGTTTGTCTCTCCAGGTTGTCTGTTCCTCCTCCTCCTCTGCACTCTCATCAGGGTTCTGCTGCCTGAGACATTCACTTAGCAGTTCATCCTTTGGGGCCATCTTTCTGATGTATTCTCGGATTTTCAATGTTTCATCCTGGACCGTGGTCTTGACGCTCACTAGCCCTCGGCCTCCCTCTTTCTGCTTAGTGTATAGTCTCAGGGTGCTGGACTTGGGGTGGAACCCTCCATGCATGGTGAGGAGCTTTCTAGTCTTGATATCTGTGGCTTCTATCTCCTCCTTTGGCCAGTTTATGATACCAGCGGGGTATCTGATGACTGGTAGTGCGTACATGTTGATGGCTCGGACCTTGTTCTTACCATTCAGCTGACTTTTCAGGACCTGCCTTACTCTCTGGAGGTATTTGGCTGTGGTTGACTTCCTTGTGGCCTCTTCATGGTTTCCATTAGCCTGTGGGATGCCAAGGTACTTGTAGCTGTCTTGGATATCACCTATGTTGCCCTCTGGTAGGTCAATCCCTTCAGTCCGGATCATCTTGCCTCTCTTTGAGACCATCCGGCCACACTTGTCCAATCCGAATGACATCCCTATGTCATCGCTGTAGATCCGGGTGGTGTGGATCAGTGAGTCTATTTCTCGCTCGTTCCTGGCATACAGCTTGATGTCATCCATGTAGAGCAGGTGGCTGATTGTTGCCCCACTACGGAATCGGTACCCATAGCCGCTCTTCGTGATGTTCTGACTGAGGGGGTTCAGGCCTATGCAGAACAGCAGTGGTGATAGCGCATCTCCTTGGTATATGCCACACTTGATGTTGACTTGGGCAATGATGTTGACTTGGGCCTCTAGGGTTGTCTTCCACATTTCCATTGAGTTCTGTATGAAGGTCCTTAGGTTCCTGTTGATCTTATACAGTTCCAGACATTCCAGTATCCATGTGTGTGGCATTGAGTCGTAGGCTTTCTTGTAGTCAATCCAGGCAGTGCACAGGTTGGTCTGTCTCTTCTTACAGTCTCGGGCGACTGTTCTATCGACCAGTAGCTGGTGTTTGGCTCCTCTGGTGTTACTGCCAATTCCTTTCTGTGCCTCGCTCATGTATTGAGCCACATGCTTACTCATTTTTGCCGCAATGATGCCTGACAGGGCCTTCCATGTTGTGCAGAGACAGGTAATTGGCCGGTAGTTGGATGGGATGGGTCCCTTCTGGGGGTCCTTCATGATTAGGACTGTCCTGCCTTGGGTTAGCCATTCTGGGTGGGTCCCATCCCTCAGCAGCTGGTTCATCTGTGCTGCTAGGCGTTCATGGAGTGCAGTTAGCTTCTTCAGCCAGTACGTATGGATCATATCGGGGCCTGGTGCTGTCCAGCTCTTCATCTTTGACACTCTTTCTTGGACGTCTGCCATTGAGATGGTTACTGGTTCTTGTTCTGGGAGGTTGCTGTGGTCAGCTCTTAGGTCCACTAACCATTGGGCATCGGTGTTGTATGATGCCTTTCTTTCCCATATGTCTTTCCAGTATTTTTCCACCTCAGCTCTTGGTGGGTCTGGCCGGTTGTTGTTCCCCTGCCATTGAGAGTACACCTTGGCTGGTTCAGTGGAGAACAGCTTGTTTATTCTCCTGGCCTCTCCTTCCTTGGTGTATCTCTTCAACCGGGTGGCCAGAGCTGTTAGTCGCTGTTTGGCAGTTTCGAGTGCCTCTGGTATGGAGAGGCACTCGAAACCTTTATGTTCCCTTTCTGTAGTTCAGCTAGCTGGCTAACTTCTCTCCTTGCTGCCTTTATCTTGGCCTCTAATCGTCTCTTCCATGGTGGATACTCTTCCATGGTGGATACTTCCATGTGGATACCCGAGCCCACCTTGTGTCCAAGCATCTCCATGATTACTGTTGCTGTACTGTGTATCAGCTTGTTGGTCTCAGTGATGGTTCTTGTGGAGATTGTCTTCAGAGCAGAGGGGGCTCCAGGTTTCCAGTTGGGTCACGATCTTCCTTCTCAGGTCAGCAGCTCTTGTGTTGAGGCTGTTAGCTGTTGGGGCTTGGTACCAACAGTCTCTGGTTGTGGGGATGATGACATCTCCCCACTGACCTGTCTTCCTGGCTCCCCCTTGTGATAGCAGATTTTGATTATGGATGTTGGAACACTGGGCTAATAGCTGTTTCTTTGTTAGCCTTGATTGTGGGTTTCGAAGCATCCAATGGTCCCACATTCGCTGCATGTATCCCCTCTCTCTGGGATTGCTTGTATAGTAGCATTCCAGCAAATCCATATTTTCTGTCCTCGTCCATCGATGTCTTGTTCCAGTAGCCCATTTCTCATCAGTTTGCCCTGGTTCCCTAGCAACTGACGCAGACCTTGTTGACCCGGGCGATGTCTGAGCCTAACTCTATCAGTTATGTTTTCACTCATTCCTGAGGTAGGCTGATATATCATGAGGGGTTTTGCCTAAGGACCCTTACTGGATGATGTTTTGCCCCGACCAGGATTCGAACCCCGATCTCCTGCATCGTAGTCAGTGAGCGTTACCACTGTACTATCCAGCTGATATATATATAAACACACACACACACACACACACACACACACACACACACAGTGGGGCAAAAAAGTATTTAGTCAGTCACCAATTGTGCAAGTTCTCCCACTTAAAAAGATGAGAGAGGCCTGTAATTTTCATCATAGGTATACCTCAACTATGAGAGACAAAATGAGAAAAAAAAATCCAGAAAATCACATTGTCTGATTTTTAAAGAATTTATTTGCAAATTATGGTGGAAAATAAGTATTTGGTCAATAACAAAAGTTCATTTCAATACTTTGTCATATACCCTTTGTTGGAAATGACAGAGATCAAACTTTTCTGTAAGTCTTCACAAGGTTTTTACACACCATTGCTGGTATTTTGGCCCATTCCTCCATGCAGATCTCCTCTAGAGCAGTGATGTTTTAGGGCTGTCACTGGGCAACACAGACTTTCAACCCCCTCCAAAGATTTTCTATGGGGTTGAGATCTGGAGACTGGCTAGGCCACTCCAGGACCTTGAAATGCTTCTTACGAAGCCACTCCTTCGTTGCCCAAGTGGTGTGTTTGGGATCATTGTCATGCTGAAAGACCCAGCCACGTTTCATCTTCAATGCCCTTGCTGATGGAAGGAGGTTTTCACTCAAAATCTCACGATACATGGCCCCATTCATTCTTTCCTTTACACGGATCAGTCGTCCTGGTCCCTTTGCAGAAAAACAGCCCCAAAGCATGATGTTTCCACCCCCATGCTCCACAGTAGGTATGGTGTTCTTTGGATGCAACTCAGCATTCTTTCTCCTCCAAACACGACAAGTTGAGTTTTTACCAAAAAGTTCTATTTTGGTTTCATCTGACCATATGACATTCTCCCAATCCTCTTCTGGATCATCCAAACGCTCTCTAGCAAACTTCAGACGGGCCTGGACATGTACTGGCTTAAGTAGGGGGACACGTCTGGCACTGCAGGATTTGAGCCCCTGGCGGCATAGTGTGTTACTGATGGTAGCCTTTGTTACTTTGGTCCCAGCTCTCTGCAGGTCATTCACTAGGTCCCCCCATGTGGTTCTGGGATTTTTGCTCACCGTTCTTGTGATCATTTTGACCCCAGAGGGTGAGATCTTGTGTGGAGCCCCAGATCGAGGGAGATTATCAGTGGTCTTGTATGTCTTCCATTTTCTAATAATTGCTCCCACAGTTGATTCTTCACACCAAGCTGCTTACCTATTGCAGATTCAGTCTTCCCAGCCTGGTGCAGGTCTACAATTTTGTTTCTGGTGTCCTTTGACAGCTCTTTGGTCTTGGCCATAGTGGAGTTTGGAGTGTGACTGTTTGAGGTTGTGGACAGGTGTCTTTTATACTGATAACAAGTTCAAACAGGTGCCATTAATACAGGTAACGAGTGGAGGACAGAAGAGCCTCTTAAAGAAGAAGTTACAGGTCTGTGAGAGCCAGAAATCTTGCTTGTTTGTAGGTGAACAAATACTTATTTTACCGAGGAATTTACCAATTAATTCATTAAAAATCCTACAATGTGATTTCCTGGATTCTTTACCCCCATTCTGTCTCTCATAGTTGAAGTGTACCTATGATGAAAATTACAGGCCTCTCTCATCTTTTTAAGTGGGAGAACTTGACTTGCACAATTGGTGGCTGACTAAATACTTTTTTGCCCCACTGTGTATGTATATATATATATATATATATATATATATATATATATATATATATATATATGCACCTGAACTGATGCAGTGAGCATTTCATGAACAAACGTGTGGGAAAATGTATCCCTTGCTCATGGAAAAGATGTTACTGTGTTTCAGAAGGGTCAAATTATTGGCCTGTATTCAGCAAAGAAAACAACCCTGTTTACTTGTGATATATACATTCACCATTCAAACAAACTTCATCTCTTTACGCCAGCATGCAAAAGGCAGAGTCGAGTACTTCCACACCGACACTGGTTTAAGATGTCTAATGCTGTCAGATGAGAGGAAATGCTCAGAGCAACAAATTGTACTTGACAGTAGAGAGTGTAGCCTAAATTTGGGCAACTATACATTTAATAGGCCACTGTATAATACTATTTTATTGCAAGTAAAAGATATATTTATCTTAGTTTTTATATAACACCTTGTATTTATACTCATTCGCCAGTTTACAGTTATACCTGGTGTGCTTTGTAAGTGTACAGTTACTGACTGTAATGGATCTATTGCTCTGCAGTATTTGTCACCCACCTTCTTCCTGTCCAACAGTGGAAAGGAACCACCACAGCTGACTAGATATTATTTTCATGGTGGATATTTCTTAACACATCAGTGACACTGACAAGTTATTTGAATGTTAATGGATGTGGCACTGGTACAAGTGAATCTGAGATTTTTATCTTCAGTGTTATGGCTGAGCTGAGAAACAATCCACAAACAAAAATATCCAGTCAGGAGTGATGCTGTGGTTCGACACTGACCTCTGATGAAGAACCAGGGGAAATTTAACAGAAATTATGCTCTTTTCTTTTTAATAGATTTACATGTTTTATACCACTTTGTTTGATGATGACTGTATAGGAGCAAGATATTCCTGTATGACTTCAGAGAAAAAGGTGTGTGCATCTGGAAGGGAGGTCTTTGTGTGGCAGCATTTCAGCTGTGTACAAGCTATGTAGATACACGCTGCAAAATTCAATACACCCAGACACATATGCCCCTCTCTTTATTACCTCCAATCATTTTTCACATACACAAGTGTCTAAGAGTGCATGTATTGGTGCACTTTCAAAAAATAAAATAAATAGGTAACTCATGTTGCAGATCGTAGTCATGGTGTTGATGTACTTACATTAACTAGCAAATTGCAAGAGAGAAAAGAAGCGTGTGTTAATTTCTACCACTCACCACTGAATTCAGGTAAGAGAAAACTTCAAACCATTCATGATTCGAAGTGATGTGTTGTATTTTTCTGAATATACATATTTACTTAAATTAATTTTCCAATAATCATTTTTTATATTTTTCAATATTTTTGTTATAATTAATACTTATTTTAGGCTTTGTAATAATTATTTCACTGATTTAATTTCCCTTCATTTACCTTACATTTTAATGTACAAATTTACTCAAATCTAATATTCTGGGAATCTAAATATTATAGACAAAGGATTTATTCATATTTTCTGAAATTATATCGCAAATCTCGCTGATTGTGAAACAAAGAACAACATCGAGTTTATTTCAGTCCGCTAATTTGACTGGATAAGTGCCATTCCATTGATGCTGGTATTTAGTATAACAGCACTGTTACATTTCACTGTTTGTGTCACTCAGCTTGTCTGTTCCCCACATACATTTCCAATTATAGCAAAAGATCTTTACATTGAAACTGTTAATACACTCACTGCGGGCTGTTAGTCACTCTTTGCATCTCATGGCAATCTGCAACTCCCTATCCAGCTGTGGCTTCATTGGGAACTATTTTAGCTGACGTAGCAAAAATAAACAAAATATTTAGCCATATTGTGTCTGAAATGTAAGTATGTGAATAATAAGTTCTTGTTTTGAGAACTGTTCTATCAAAGCAACATCACACTCACAATAATGCTGTTGTACTGAATATTCACATGGCTGATTACCTGCAGCTAAATCACAGTCACGCTGTGTCATATTCAGTACAACAGCACTCTTGTTCATGTGATATTACTTAATTCACTGGTTAGTGTGAATGCAGTTTGATATCATGTTACCAAAATGTTATGAACTGAATGTTTCTTAGGTTTCATTGTGTCATGTCAAATAACCATCGATGACTTTAACCAGTGGCGGCTGCTGGTTTTTTAAACAGGGGAAGCCCATTTTACGCATTCATCGTAAAACCTGTAGGCCGGATATCAAAGCATAGAAAGGTGTGCCCCTTTAGCATAGTGAACTAGACAACCCTACCTAGTGGCAGAAAGTATTTTTGCTTGTACATTTCATGTTATAGTCTGGCTTGCCAGGCTAGTGCCTCATATCCTTAATCAAAAATATCAAACATCCAAAAATCACTGGTTATTCAACGAAGAGCCTTGTACATCATACCCTGATATGCAACACAGAGTCTTTAACACAACACCCAGCTGTGCAACACATCCTTGAACATCTTCTGCAACACAGTCTGGAAATTCATAACCAGGTAGGCTATGCAACACACAGAACCTTGAATATTATACCCAGGTATAATCTATAACACAGAGCCCACCATTCTCTTAACATTACTGAACAATATACACACTTCAGATTCATGAACATGAACACTATTTATACACAAATTCTGCCCTCCGCTCCTTTTCCAGAAAATGGTCTGTGACCCTGTCATACCAGCTGGTTGTGCTTTCCAGAGACTTCACCAATTTCTGTTAGCAGCTAGCACTGCAGATCCCAATAAGGCTCAAGCTAGCCTACAACCAGATTGAACTACAAATGAAATAAACGAGTGAATTCACGAATGATCAAACTGATAGAATGGATGAAAGTTAATGGAGCACAACGAGTAATATTTACATTTATTTACAGAGTAATGTACAGAGACATCAATGAGAAGAACCGTTTATATGAAAATAAATTCGGACAGCACTTTAGCACACGACTACACTTTCTCAACATCCGCTAGGGACTGACTGATCATACTTCCGTGTTCCTCGCCGAAGTACCGCCCTCCTCATGTCTTTCAAACACTACGTCCAATAATCCTTTATCAGTCCGGCTTCTTGTCCCTCCCACTGTCTCGTTTAGTCCCAGAGAAGCCCGGCTTCCCTGGAAGTGACAATTTTGTTGATTTTAACCAATAACAACTAGCCAAAATTGGCTGTTCAGAGCCGTCTCGTAGACTGCAACGGATACCCGGCTGCCAGTCAGTGTTGCCAGATACTGCTGACGTTTTCCATCCCAAAATATGTTCAAAATCCGCCAAAATGCACTTAAAACCGCCCAATCTGGCAACACTGCTGCCAGTCCATCGAGCCCATTGATATAAGAAAGGTTACAGCCTGGCAGCAAAGGTGATTCTCGTAGCGAACTGCAAGTTCGTCAGACATCGCTCAAATAAGTTACAGGATAGTAATATGAACATAAATACAATCTTGGGCATATATTATGTTATGCAAGTTATTGTTTTAATGAGAATTCAACGTCGTAGACGCCGCAGTTTGGGGAGAGAATTTTAGGGGAAGCTCGGCTTCCCTTGTTGTCTCTGAGAAATCACCCCTGACTTTAACAGTTTTTCATGTGTAGAAGCCTGAATGCTTTCTGTAGTAGACCATAATAGTTTTGTTAATAATCATTTGTCCAACTGGGCGGCACAGTGGTGTAGTGGTTAGCGCTGTCGCCTCACAGCAAGAAGGTCCTGGGTTCGAGCCCCGTGGCCGGCGAGGGCCTTTCTGTGTGGAGTTTGCATGTTCTCCCCGTGTCCGCGTGGGTTTCCTCCGGGTGCTCCGGTTTCCCCCACAGTCCAAAGACATGCAGGTTAGGTTAACTGGTGACTCTAAATTGACCGTAGGTGTGAATGTGGGTGTGAATGGTTGTCTGTGTCTATGTGTCAGCCCTGTGATGACCT
This sequence comes from Neoarius graeffei, assembly GCF_027579695.1. Taxonomy (NCBI): domain Eukaryota; kingdom Metazoa; phylum Chordata; class Actinopteri; order Siluriformes; family Ariidae; genus Neoarius; species Neoarius graeffei. The sequence goes on along the minus strand of NC_083571.1, from coordinate 50,762,947 downwards.
GGCGACTTGTCCAGGGTGTACCCCGCCTTTCGCCCGTAGTCAGCTGGGATAGGCTCCAGCTTGCCTGCGACCCTGTAGAAGGATAAAGCGGCTAGAGATGATGAGATGAGATTTGTCCAACTGCTTATTTATTTTAACTCAGCCAGAAAAGGCATGGAATGTAAAATTTTACATGGCATAAAATGTAAAATTCTAAGAGCAACATTGTCATTTTCATCTAGGTTTCCTTGTGGTACATCCTTCTCGTGGCTTCAGCAGATTTTCATCTCAGTGGCTTGTCTGTGACTTTAGTAAGTGGCCATTATAAACTTGTAGAAACCTTGCACTTTACACACCCATAAACTACACAGTACACACTCTGTCTCACTGTGATTTGTTTTTCAAGGCTGCTCTGCTACGATACCACTTCATACTCTGTGATCATGGATGTCAGATATTCTGAGGACTATTATAACTCAAGTAACTACAGATATATTGGGGGTCCATATTTGACCATTCGTCCTCTTGTTTATTATGATGGCTTGATGATCAGCATCTCCCTCGTCGCTGGTGTGTGTGTGTAAGCCTGCCGCTTTTCATATGGGCTTTTCTTGTTCTTTGCACTCTCCACAAAGAAGGAGGCCAAATTTCAACCTTCATCATCCTCCTCATCATCAATGACTTGGCTGAGCTGCTCCTGAGTGCAATTATAGCATCATATTTAATAGACAGCCTTGTAAAGTCCAGTGCTACAAGATCTTTCAATTCTTCCACTGAAGCGTATTTTACAGATATCAGGATTTTTGTTCGTTTATTTATTACATGTAGAATCAATGGTCTTTTCCTCCACCAGCTTGCGGCTCTGAAGAGCGTGCTTTCGCTCAAACACCAGCTTCGCTCTGCTCATGTCTTCTCTCCTCTCTGCTCCACCATTTCCTGCATCATTCTGTGGCTCATTGTCTTCGGATTGCAGTTCATAAATATGTGGTTCAATGTGATTTTTAGCTTTTTGCCTTGTTGCATTTTAGTCATCACATGCATACTCACTTGCAAAGCCTCTCCTGCATCTGACCACATCAAGCCCAGCTCAGCAGTGCTGATCGTTTCCACATTCACACATCACTTTCTGCACAACAGCTGGCCTTGTGCTTATCTTCAAAAATACCTATGATGGATTTTACTTTGATGAACCAGAGTCACATCTCTCAGTCTATTTGATCAGAGTGATCTCAGACCCCCTGCTGTGTGTACTGGTCTGTAAGGAGCAGCTCAGGGTTCATAAACAGCAAACTCACAGAGACATGAACACTGATCAGAGATCAGTTTGGGGTGAAGACCTGAGTGTTATATGAAGGTATCAGAAAATGCCAGAAATGTCCTTCTGGTTGTCATCATCAGGCAGCTATTGTCTTGAGAATTGTGGATAAAATGGCAGTTTGTAAATGAAAACAGAAGTGAAAACTCTATGACATATCAAACAACAGCAACACCAGGAAAGAGTCTTTTTTTTATTTTTGGTCATTGTAACTGTCTACATTACAACATAGCAAATATTACAGCAGATATTTGCACGAGTGGAATTTAAGCTCCCTCATAGCCAAGATTGAATATAAATTTCCATCAAAATCCTGCTTTGAATTTTTAAGATTTTATTATTATTCTGCACATACAGTATTTATTCTTCCTTAGTGACTGGGATTATGTCTACATTTAAAATTTTTAGTTAATCATAGGACAGGGAGATGGCTTAATTTGGGATTAGGGGATGCTTGAGATGGTTTTTTTTTTAATTGTGAAAAAAATGTGTGTACAGTAGAATTAATTTCATGTGCTTTATGGAGGTTTTCACATTGCCTTCATGGAAATTATAATTATTGTGTTTTAATTAACTTCAATTAACTACAATTGGCTGGCCAGATATTAATTCGTATCATCTTATTCTGCTTGCTATTCACATCGATTCGTATATAACTGTATCCAGGAGGACTCGCTTCATTTAATGCTATATATTCATTTGACTCAATCCATGTTTCAGTTAAACAAAGTACATTAAGCTCCTGATCAGAAATAAGTTCATTAACCATTTGCACTTTAGATGTAAGCGATCTAATATTTAATAGCCCAACCTTTAGATCAAAGGTGCTGGCAGCGGCTGTACAGTCAGTATGATCTAATTTTATATTGATTAGGTTACTGGAACAAACTCTCTGAATATTTCTACTTTTTTGTTGAGCTCGGGGAACAGACACAGTCTCGATGTAGTGGACCCTGAGTGACGACTCTGTGCAGCTAGCAGACAGTCAGTTTAGCCTGTTCGTCTGCTCCCTGGCCTTGGCTCTGGATTGTCAGAAATTAATTAGGCCTGTTCTGAGACTATGACCTATGCTACAGGAAATGAGAGCAGCACCTTCCCGAGTGGGATGGATACCATCCCACCCTAACAGGCCAGCAGTGCCCTCAAAATTAGCCCAGTTATCTATAAAGCCCACACTGTTTTCAGAGCACCACCTGGACAACCAGCAGTTCAGCAACCATAACCTGCTATAAGCTATATCGCCACGCCACATTGGGATGGGGCCAGAGCATACTACAGCATACTACTAGAGCTTGTGAGTACCAAAAACAACTACATCTGGTCTTCCTAGATCAAGAGAAGGCATTCTATAGAGTGGACAGAAACAAGCTTTGGGGGACATTGGAATGGTATGGTGTGAAAGGACAACTCCTTGACAACATCAGAGTGATTTACAACAACAGTCAAAGTGCAGTGCGGACCACATGTGGACTCACAGACTGGTTTAAAGTGGACTCTAAACAAGGCCCAGCAGAGAAAACTCACAGTATGTGAGATGCGATGCCTCCGGAGGGCAGCCGAAAAACCCAGAATGGATAAGATCAGGAATGAAGAGATAAGGAAGACGGTTGGTGCCACTCCTGTCGACCAGTATATAGCACAGCAGCAGCTCAGATGGTTCGGACACTTGATGAGAACACCACCCAACCAGCCAGCCCTGCGGGCCTATAACACCAGGTAGTCTGGCTACAGAGCCAGAGGGAGGCCCCGCCGCAGATGGATAGACGGAGTCAGAGACATTCTCCGGAAACATGGAATGACACTGCAGCGGGCCACGCAGCTAGCAAAGGACCGATATCTCCACCTCCCCACAACGCCCTAGAGGTAGAAGTGGACAGATAAAGGAAGGAAGGAAGGAAGGAAGGAAGGAAGGAAGTACGTCTATGACAAAGATGGAAAGCCCAGTGAAGCAGACTTTAACCTAGAACTAGAAGAAAAAGTCTACAGAGACCAGAAAGGGCCAGACACTCCTCAGTCAGATTAAAGAAGCACTTGAAGCCATGAAAAACAGAAAAACAGAAGGAATAGATGGAATTCCAGCAGAGTTGTTAAATAAGGTGGGAGACAAGGGAATAAGAGAACTCTGCCGAGTTTCCCAAAAGCATCGTAGAACAAAGATCATCATGAAATGGTTGAGCAAGCAGCACAATAAACACTCTCTCCTAGTTAAGATGCCCTTATCGTTAAAAGGCTTTTGGGAAACCGACCACTGCTCAGTCTCTGTCATGAAATGTACAATAAGAGTGAATGGCCAAAGGAACTGTAGTGGTTGTAGACCTGGACCAGTCAAATAAGCACTAAACCTCTAGCTCAGCTCAGAAGAGAGGTAGGCTCACACAAAAAGTTAAAGGAGTTTATAACTTGACAATGTTTTTGCTTATCCCAATAATAGTGCAACTTACACTGCATTAAACATACAAGAAATGAAATAAACAAAAGGAAGAGCTCTTAAAAATAAGAAACAAACATTAAAAAAATGGTTTTAGTTCAGTCCTTTACCCTTGTGTGTGTGTGTGTTGGTTTTTATGGTTTGGCCGGACTTTACACCTGACTTCGTACTGACTCTACGCGGACCTGAGGGGATTACGAGGACCATGCCGATGTCCGCGTAATTCAAAGAGCGAATTCGGGTTCAGCAGTGTCTAAATAGCTGTTTTTCTCTGAAAGTCCCTTTTTACCGCTAACCTGATTTTTGAGTGTATCCCAGTGTATAACACAGCGCACCCTAGAGGCGGTGGCTGAATTGCACTTTCATACACATTCTGATGCATACGGGGCATTTTTGGCGCGCTTCGTTGTGATTGGTTAGTTTTCGGATGTGGGCGGTACCCACTAGGCTGCATGTGGACCTCCGCCCAGACGTCATCATTAAAGGACTTAATATTTCGCTGGGTGATTAACACGCACAGGTAAGTCAAGTCAAGTTTATTGTTAAATATGCTATACATGCTCGACGTACAGCACAGATGAAATTTCAGTCCTCTCTGACCCACGGTGCAAACAGGCAGTGCAATAAATAAAAAATAGAATAATTGAAGTAAACAGTCATCATTGAAATAAACTTATATGTTTATAAATATAGTAGCTTTTTGCTTGAGCAAGTGTTTTTGCAAGTAACAGCAACTTATTGTTGTAAATGAAGTGTTATCATTCGGTCGGAGAGCCAGCGGCACCTGCTGCAGTTTAGCCCGAGGAGATGAGGCAGAGTGCGGCAGGTTATGAGAGGCGAGGCCCGGCTCGTTAAGCCTCACTAAAGACTTATAGTGCAGCAGATTAAGTCAATATTCCAGAAGAATCGTTCACTTTATGATACAAGCACCAAATTTGGCATGAACAATGATTAGGACCCACTTTTTTATTAAAGCCCGTTAGCCGCCTGAAAATCCAAGAGGGCGGCCCCTTTTAAAGATGGCCGCCATATTAAATGGAAAGTAAAGGTTTTCAGTGTAGAAATTGAGTGTATGGACATATTGTGATGTTCTGGGCATCACATTATATACAATTTGGCATGACACACTCATTAGTGCCAAAGCAAATCCAAGACGACAGGTATTTTAAACTCAAATTCTCAGTTTCCATCATAAGTTGATTAGAAATGCGATTTTAAAAAGTAGTAACAGTCCAAGGTCCAAATGATCTTTATCCACGTAAAAATACTGTAATCAATCTCAATTGCTGTTCTTTTTATAAGAGAGTGATGTCAAAGCACAACCAGGGCACACTGGTGACATCATTGCTGAGAGACTCAGCATGGGGTTCGGTGTCAGCTAAGTACTATACTCACTAGTTGTAGTGTACTAACTGTAGGAATAATCAGATCTAATCAGCCCTGTATATACACCAACTAGTAGGCCTAGTCTAGATAGTTGTAGTATTATAGTTAGATATCCGCACCTGAATTGACAGGATGTGCCTACGCGGGATAGCCGAGCCAAGGGTAATGGGGCTTTAATTACCCAGATGGTGTACAGATCACAGGGGACTTAAATGGCACTGGATGAACGATCGGGCTAGGTGTAGAGCACTGATGTTTGAACCTAGTTGTATCCCATACTTCAATGTGCTTAGGTATTTTCACAGTTTTTTACGGTTGGGTGGTAAAAGGATAGCCCCTCGGCCTAAACCGTCACACAAAATGTCCACTTCCAATCTGCTGAGTGGTGTATCTCAAACTGACTGGACAAAATGTTTTTGTCAGACAGATAAAAAGGAAGAATTGAAAACTTCTCCAACACATTATCCTTGCAGTCTTGATGGTTATTCTATGATTGCCACAAATTTACCACTCTTTCAAGCAATTAATCAGCTGCCAATCAGGTTAGATGTGTCACGATTGGATGATTGAGGTGGTACTGAAGACACACTGCGAAGGAATAATGCAAAATATCACCAAAGCTGCCGTTTGATGTTCAGTAACAGCAAGCTTGAGCGTGCAAGAAAAAGGGCAGCAGGCATCCAAAATGACCCTGATGAGGGACACTCGAAGAACTACCCTTGAAGTGTAGCAGTGTTTCCTTTGTGAAAAGATGGACCCTGTGTCTGAACTACGGCAGGCAATGACTATGCAGCTGAATGACAGACTCAATAAATGTGCTCGTAACCTGAGTGATGGTAAACTTCTCATGATGTGATGTTGTGTCAGCCTTTCGTGGCAAAGGTAAAAAGACTGCATGGCAAACCTGGGAGTTATGCCCTGAAGTGTCTCATGTCTTTCAGAAACTCAGCCAGTACCCACCAGTAACAGATGACGCAGATCTCAACATGCTTGTGAAATTTGTCATCACTATGTACAACAAGAACAGCACTGCTGATGGGGTTGATGATGCAAGACTTGACGTTTGCCCGGAAGCAATGGTCTTATGATGCCATTCCACCCACAAGGGCATCCCTTGTACAGCATGTGAAGCGTGCCACTTATCAAGCTGCCTGCATATGGGCCCAAGCAACTTTATGTCAAATGCATACAGAGAGCCCAGCCAACTGGGGTTGGCGAAAAGAAGGTGAAATTTTGAAAATAGTTTGGACAACACTCCCACCAATAGCCTAGAGCTGTCAACAGTTGACAAATGCAGGTGCAAGACTGAATGCTTTGGAAGGTGCAAATGCTACCGCTTTGGCATTAGATGTACACACCTGTGTGCCTGCAAATATGATGATTCATTTTAGTTGCAATCTATGCAATTTGCCATTCCAAGACAATACTCTACCACCTAGCCCGATATCGTGTCAAATTCAGTGCCAAAATACACTATTTATGCAATTCATTTGTTTTTTATCTTCATAATATACCACAATTTAGAATTTCTAAATGCAGAACTGAATTTCCCATACTCAAAAAACTATTTTTAGACACCAAGATCATTAAAAATGGATTATCCGATCATAATGGAGACAAAAAACACACAGAAGGGCGGCCATCTTGGAAAATGGCGGCCATTTTTTTTTTTTTTTTTGGCGTGGCTAACGGGCTTTTTTTAGGTAAAGTAGGTCTAGAAGAAGATTTGTGCCAAATTTCATGCTTGTATCACAAATGGCCCTTTTCCACTACCCTTTTTCAGCTCACTTCAGCTCGCTTCAGCTCACTTCAGCCCGACACGGCTCGCGTTTCGACTACCAAAAACCAGCACGACTCAGCTCGCTTCAGCCCTGCTTAGCCCCTAAAACTTGCACCGTTTTGGAGTGGGGCTGAAGCGAGCCAAAGCGAGCCGAGTGAGGCTGGGGGCGTGAGCAGACACTCCCCTGTGCACTGATTGGTGAGGAGGAGTGTCCTCACATGCCCCGCGAGCGCGCTGGGATCTGTAAACACCGCAAACCCGGAAGGAGAAGAATTACGAATTACGAGAATTTCTGAAGCCTTATGCGCCTCGCCTCATCTATACGCTCTTGCCAGTATCTGTCCGCGTTGTCGGTGACAACAAGCCACAGCACCAAGACCAGCAACACTAACGACTCCATGTTTATTGTTTACTATTCGGGTCGTGAGACTACCGCTTAAAAGATCACTGATGTCACTGTTTGCGCTGCTTAACGACATCACCTGACGTCCACCCACTTTCGCTAACTCCACCCAATGTGTCCACCCACTTCCAGCCAGCACGGTTCAGCGCGGTTGTAGTCGAAATGCAACTCCAACAGCCCCGCTCAGCCCTACTCAGCACGGCACGGCTCAGCCCGACTCAGCCGCGTTTGTAGTGGAAAAGCGGCAAAAGTGAATGATTCTCAGGGTTTTTTCTAGAAAAATTTAGTATGAGGGCGCTCACCATGGCGAGGGAGCGAAGCGGGGGGGGGGGGGGGGTTGTTCCCCCCCCGCCATGCAAAGCCTTTGAAAAATGCTCCAATGGGTCATTCTGAGGCTATCTGAGAGGGAAATTGTAGCAAATTGTCTGTCAACATTGAAAAAGAAAAGTAATCTTCTTCTGACCCGGACAGTCTTTGGCTTTCTTCCACTTCGTGCCGCGGGATGACATCTTTAAATGCCCAAGTGTCAACAAAAACAACTCGCGAACTACTTCTGTCAAAAGCTCCCGCGCCGGTGGGTGAAAGGTCATTCAGTCTCGAGAAATCTCGCTCTACAAGTCAGCTGACCTTGTATGTAACCCATGTCAAATCTCGAGAGAGCAGCCGCGACAAGTAAACAACTAAACAACATGGCGCCTCAGTCTGGAAAACGCCAATTCGGATTGTTTTTGCACCGTCTGGCGGTGTATCTACTATGATTGGAATATTTTTGGAGCAATTATAACGTATTTGATGATCAGACACATTGTCACGTAGTGTTGCTGGGATGTTTTCACGGAGTCGGTAAGGGGCGCACGCCGAGAGTAAGAGGGCGCAGCCCCCCTGTTCCCCTGTTTAGACGAAAGCCTGATTCTTACACTAATCTGCTGCACTATTACACTCCTGGCTGTTAAGAGGACAGCAGGTAGAGAAGGCAACAGAGGCAATATTACTGCGCAGCTCAGGTTTGGTTTTCTAGATTGAAAAAGAAAAATGGTAAGAAAGGAAATTTAATATAGCACAGCTGTTTTTTCTTGCTTGTGATAAGCTAGCTAGGCTAAGTCTAAGAAAAATTGAAGCAAGATGTTTTACACCTGTAGTTTACAGGTTTTATAAATATCAACTGGCCTGTGTATTATCAAGTATACACAGTATATTAAGCACTATGGTGTAGTCGATGTAGATTTCCATGTAAAGATGCACAACTGTTTTAGTGACACAGGTTGGAAAGGATAACATTAATACCAGTGTGCAACTTTGATGCATTCATGTAATTTCCTAAATGTCATCAATAAGATCTTTTTGTAGGTCTGCTAGTGTACATAACTAAATAAGTAAGATGACAGCCTGTTCCACATAGGTTATTTGCCTGATATTAATTGGTATTATAAACCTATCAACATAAAAGTAAGGGGAAACAATGCTACAGGTATCTGGTGTCATGCAGAGTGTTAGGCTACGTTCACACTGCAGTCTGAAGTGACTCAAATCCGATCTTTTCGCCCATATGTGACCTGTATCCGATCTTTTATTGACAATATGAACGACACAGATCCGATTTTTTCAAATCCGACCCAGGCCATTTGGATATGTGGTCCTAATTCTGATTCCTATCCGCTCTTTTCATATGTGACTTCAGTCTGAACCGCCAGGTCGCATTCATCCGACTTACATGTCATCAACAAGCCACAAACGTCACTATTCTGCGCTGAAGTAGGCGGCGGGTCTCTCAAAAAAAGTTACAACAACATGGCGCATGACATCAATGCGAGGGACGCTTCGGGCTGTGAAGGTTCTGAATCTTCTCAATGGAAGGACGCAGAGGTTAGGGAGCTGATTTCCATTTGGGGGGGATGCAGCTATTCAAGCTAGATTGGATGGGTCATACCGCAACCGGGCGGTTTTACTTCCGTAAACACTGGCCATGCTCACTGCGTGTGACGTCGTCGTATCCTGCAATGCGCATGCGGAACACTTTTAGGTCGCTTTTCGTTCATACTGAGGATCACATACAAGTCACATATATTTGTTAATGTGAACGACCTCACAAAAAAATCGGATTTCACAAAAAAATCGGAATTGAGCATTAAGCCTTGCAGTGTGAACGTAGCGTTAGTTATCTGCTTATGCAAAGCTGTAAACTGTATTAACTGAGGACTGGGGCAGAATTGTGAGCATGCATTTTTTTTTTTTGTTACACAGTGTTAAATCAAATATAAATAATACAGTTATGAGCACATCATCTGGCTTCTGTCCAGATGTTCCTTGTAGATAACTATGTTTAAAAGTTATAGTCCTTTTCTGTTCCGATCATCTTTGTCTTACAAATGAACTTTATGACAGTCATTTACGTTGGTAATAAATGCTTTTGTCACATGCCAGGAAAACATGAAAAGGCGAAGACGCATTAATCCAAAAGAAGATGCAAAATTTTATGTGCGCAATGGAAGGGACAAAGTGGGACTCGATGTAAAATACATTAATGCCTTCAAAGGTCAGTTGAATCCTCTGATTTTTTCATTCATGCCGAAACTTTAAATATGTGTAGGTACATTCAGTCCGTCTCTTTAAGAAACTACATTTCCCATCAGCCAACTTCCGCGTTGACCTGCGTCACGCGGGGGCGGGATCACCAACGTCACATCCTACAGGAAAGCATAAGTAACGGAACACGCTTCCACTTCCTCCTCTTTCAGCGCCGTGATTCAACACGGACACAGGGAGGAAGGCTCGCTCCGTGAGCAAACCAGATAAAGACGTCTTTTCTTTTCTCTTTCTTGCAAGATCCACGAGTTAGCGTGATTTCTTTGTTTACCTTTGGCCACGGTAAAAATCCAGAATCGCGCGATCTAACTCGGATGAGTTACAACCGGTTTCATTCATTAAGTACGTACAACTGCAGCTCAAAGCAGTTAATTTATAATTAGGAGTGACCAGAATTCCTCCTGATTGAAGCGCTGTGCATATTACTTTGATCAGAGACTTTCTTTTCATCACGAGCGACCGCACGCTGGATCAAGAAATTCTCTGCGCTTTCTACAGAAGAAACTTCACGGAGATCTTCACAACGGTGAAAAGCTCCAAAGTCTCGAGACATCTTTCTCATAATCTCGCGTAGAAGCGGGATACGGAAGTAAGACTTGGCATTTTTGGGCATAATAAAAACCTAGTCTTAGGAATTTAGCTTTTATTGAAATGGTGTGAATTTAAACCCAGGTTTATTTGTTACCCTGTAAATATGCAGCGTGTTGAATTGATTTATTTTGTTCTATGTTCTTTCAGTTGTTTAATAGATAGGCTGTGCATGCTCCTCTCTATCCCTGACTAACACTTTAATTTCTTTATCAGGCCAAAAAAAAAATGTGTTTCCGGTTACCCGACCGACCCTAATCCGTACCGCCCGACCCTAAACTTTTTTTTTCGTTTTTTCCCCAGTCGCGACTTTTACATATAACCCAACCGCGTGAACCGGAAGTTTTTGTCACTCACTGGGAAAATCAGGGCTTTCCACAAGCGCCGGCTGCCGGCCATACAGCCGACTACACAATTAAGTCCAGCCGGCTACTTTAATGACTTATTTTTGTAGCCCACAGGCTCTAAATATTAATTTTCGATTTTAATAAAATTAAATGTTTATCTAACGGACTGACAATAATGTCAAACTGAACCGCACTCATTTAAGTTGTGATTCGCGCTGTTTGTACCAATAATAACCACAAATTCCCCGCAGACTTTGTTGATCAGGGGAGAGGAACTCATCCGCGGCCCCAACATGCGGTGTGCGCGCACACTCGGCAGAGGCAGTAGTGTGTCGGGGCCGTCGGAGGGAACAGAAGCAGAGAGAACGCTTATTTTGTCTTTCACCTAGAGACATGATTCAAACTTTAAAACGGAGACAAAATTCTCCTGTGTGGATCTGGCATTCAGCTTTTTTGCTGGGTTCTATACTTTTTGATCAGTCACAGATCAAACACCATGAGCAAATCTGGAGAAATTCAGACTTTATAATGGGTGTCTATGGCGTTACACACCAGTGTGGCTCAGGAGTTTAAAGTGTAGAGGGCTTGAAAAAAAAAAGCTCTAACTTTCTCATTTAAACTGTTTTCTCAGCCACAATTTTCACTCTACACACACAATTTTCTCAAAAGTTGTAGTCACACATTGTGTGAATCAAGACAAGTGTCTACCTGAGCGATAGGATTTATAGTTTTTGAATGAGAAGCCTGAAAGTGAGGAGAGGACAGCCGCGCTCTCCCATAGACTCACATTATAAACGTGGCAGCACTTTTACTGCAAAATCAGAAAAGTCACTTGTTTTTAACTCGCTCTAGTGTCCACGTTTTTTACACTAGGGACAAAAAAATTACATTGTGTTCATGGGAGCCTTGTAGCACTCAATGTGAAAGAATTTTGTGAATAGCTCCTTTCGTTTCCGTGTAAATCAGCGTTGTTCGAGGAGAGGGAACTCTGAGAAAAAGCGCTCTTTGCTTGTTATATTGTGTCTTTTCCCTGCACCGTTACCAAGGCGACGAGCTGCACTCAGGGAGCAGAGAGGGGCGGGGCTGCTCGCTCTCTCATGGTGTATTGAGCTGTTATATTTACAGAAAAATTCATGTTAAAAGGTGTCTCATGCTGCATCAGATTCATCAGAAGGTGGTAACTCAGGTGACCTGCAAAGAAATTCATTATATTTTGTGAAATTATTCCTGTCTAAATATAGGTTATGGCAGCCATCTTGAAAAAAAAAATTCAAAAAAAAAAAAAGCCTGCCTACCGACCCTAGTTTTGAAATCTACGTAACCGGAAAAAAACACACTTTTTTTTGGCCTCACACATTTTGACCTTATCAAGGTTTCAGTGGATTCAGTACTGTTATAAGCTAGTGAAATTAGCCTATGGTTAATTTCTTTTGGCTCATTAGCATCCAAAGCTAATCCTTTTGTTTTATTAGCCTCCAGGGCTAATTGTATTGTCTCAAGGGAACACTAGGCCTTAACACGTGGTGGTCCTTCCCCCCCACACTCTCATACACAGCCCTTTGTTTTAACTCCACGAAGTAGGGTCCTTGGGCCTTAGCTAGCCACACGGCTAATTCCTTTGTCTCGTTAGCAAGCTAGGCTAACCTTTTGCTTAAGCCACAAGGCCTACACCATGTGGGGACACACACAAACACCCTCCTTAGCTAGCCACACAAAGCTAATTCTTTTGTCTACTTAGCAACACAAAGCTAATCTAGGCCTCACCACGTGGTCAACTCCCCCACGTGGCCACCATCCACAAACACACATTAGTTAGCCACAGAGCTAATCCTTTGTTCTACTTAGATAACACCCCCTTTGTCTTAGCAACCAAAGCTAATTCTTTTGTGTAGGCCACACCCACACAAGGTCTCTCATATACACACCCACACACCCACACACACTTCACTGTTTGTATATATTTCAACTGCCGTTATCCAGTTTTACCTTTGTTATAATAAATTCATTCATTATTGAAACTGTGTGTTGTTTTTGTGTTCCAATATTTCTGAAGTCACACAATCTCCCAAAGAATTCAAAAAGGTGCATATAATTTATGTAATATGATAAGTGATCATAATTTGGAATATACCATAACTTAGCTGTTTGGCAATTTATTATTAAGCATCAAAATTAATGGTATTAATTAATGAGACTGATTCCATGAGTGATTTAATGATAATATGAGACTGATTCAATTTAAATGATTCAATGGTATGATTCAAATGAGACTGATTCAATTTAATTATTAACCTTCAGATTTAATGAGACTGATTTAATGAGATCACTTAATAATTACCAAATGCACCTACATATGTCACCTTACTTTTTGTGAGTTATTTGTTATGTGTGTGTTAACTAGGTCGTGGCATCTTCACTACCACTCCATTTGCAAAAAGTGGCTTCCTGTTGGAGTATCAAGGTGAACTAATAAGCAAGCAGACAAGCGAGAGGAGACGGAGAATATACCATGACTGCCTTAAGGTGTTCATGTTCGAGTTCCAATTTAATGGGACACTGTGGTGGTGTGTTTTACGTTATTATTTCATCCAATCAGAATTAAATGTCATGTTGCTCTTGGTTTACTGAAAATACAAGTGTTGTTGACAGAAGGCTCTTAATTTAGGCTAATTAATACTGCCCAACTATGTGTTACTTGTGCTTTTGTAGTGTTGATTTAGCCAGTGAGGATGGGTCTCTTGGAAGACTTGTTAATGATGACCATATAAACCCTAATGCCAAGATGAAGTACTTGAGAGTGGAAGGGAAGCCCCATCTGTGTCTATTTGCTATAAGAGACACAAGTCCAGGGGAGGAGATCACCTATAATTACAGAGACTCAGGCTACATCCACACGACAACGGCAACGAGATGTTATTTAAAAATATATCGCGTCCAACTGGGCAACGATCAGTAAAATATCAGGTCCATATGGCAACGCAACGCTTGCTGAAAACGATGCAATACACATGCCACACCTCTAGGGGCGCTGTAAGATGGTCTCTTCGGAGACACCAGAACAATGGAAGAAGTAAGGACGCATGCGCATAAACTATTATGCGCGAGACTTCATATTAGCCACAAAGTCAGGAAAATCTGTTCGTAAAATTACATTATAATGACCAAATACAATGAAAAGTATTTTTCCAGTCTCACCTGTGAAAGGTAATCCCATGTGATCTCGTTTGGACGGCAAACCTGTTGGTACAGTTAAACGCAGCTAATCTTTATTCTCCGCTTTGACCTATCCAATATGGCGGCGAGGATGACGTATGATTCTACGCGGAAGGCGGCGTCTTTAATGGTCCGGAATAAATTGAATGCTACATGTTGATGGATTAATTTGTTGTTTCTCACCTGTGAAAGGTAATCCCATGTGATCTCATTTGGATAGTAAACATGTTGGTACAGTTAAACGCAGCACATGAATCTTTATTCTCCGCTTTGACCTATCCAATATGGCGGCGAGGATGACGTATGATTCTACGCGGAAGGCAGCGTCTTTAATGGTCCGGAATAAATTGAATGCTACACGTTGATGGATTAATTTGCTCTTCTACGCCCTTTTTGAGGAATGTATTGTAGGACTTAAACCAACATCTGAAGAGGTGAGATCGCTCCTTTTTTTCCCTATTTTTGCTGGCGGGATTGACTCTGCCCTAAGGGCAGAGTCTCTCTCTCTCTCTCTCTCTCTCTCACTTTGCACCATTACACAATAAATATTCACAGTGAAAATATTTTGTAAGCGCGTTTCATGAACCAAGTTATAGGATTTGTTGACAACTCGCATCGAGTTCGTTACACTTCTACCCGGCGTGAAGCACTCACAGTCATGTGGTTGTGACGTCATCGTAAACAAATCCGTTCTACTCATCCAGACGACTTCGCAACGGCAACGTTGCCAGATCTTTCCACTCTGGAACCCGTTCTCAAAAAGATTGCGTTTTGGGCACCCAAAACGCCGGTGTCGTGTGGATGCCAGGCCTAAATGATGAGCAATTGTATCGGAGTCACCTGAATCCGTTGCCGTGTGGACAGGGCCTCAGACTGGCCATGGAGATGCAAGGTGATCAGATGTTTACTTTGTGGAATTGATAGTTCTCGTATTAGATTTATTTGTACTTAATGTCATTGGCCTGATGTTTGTCAATAAATTCTTCAGAAACCAGGAGGAATGTCCACAGAGGGTCAACACGGAGAGGTACCACATACATCAGAGCTTTCTAGGAGTGCTCAGAAGGTATCAGCAAGTCGGCAGCAAAAAAAGGCATCTACTGGTGCATCAGCTGGTTGTCTAAAAGGCTTCGATAGAGTAAGTGACATTTTCATACAAGATAAACGCACCTGCACTGTCACATGCATGAAACAGAAATAACGTGTTTGGTGGGTTGTAGAACTGCATCTACTGGATCTGTTAGTTTAATGTGTATAGTAAGTCAAAATTACAAGCTAATAGCATGGATTAAAGTTTTCCGTCGCTACGACGGATTTCCGTCAACTGGGAGCGCTAAAGGTCAATAATGAGAGTGATGCAGATCCGAGGAAAAAAAAGGGGGTAGGCATAGACATAGGTCTGACACCGATGTGATTTAGAACTTCACCAAGCTGCTGTGATTGCCTGTTGTTGAACTCTTTCTTGTGCTATGTTTGAGTATATGTAAAGGAATAAGTTGTTGCGCTAGATAGGCATAAATAAATAAATAAATAAATAAAGCCTACGCTACTGTCTAGTCCCGGGGAGGCTGGGCGTAGGCAGCGAGCCGCGGTGCTCGGCTTGAGTTTCGTTTCTATCGGCGGCTCCAGCCCGACTTTGCACGCTCGTAACTCGGCCAGGGGAGGTCCCAGCCTCTCCAAACTTGGCAGCCAGCGACCTCTGCCCTCTCCCCAACGAACCAGTGCTGCCAGGGTGGGCCAGCCCCGCGCCTCGGGACGCAATTCACCCCGAGGCGAGCCGCGGCGCTCCGCATCAGTTGCCTTTTAACAGCGGCTCCACTGATGAAACAATTTGGCTGTCCTACTACTAGGCAACTACTTGCCTACTACTAATACTAGGCCTATTGTAGTAGTAGTAGTAATAATAATAATAATAATAATAATAATAATAATAATAATAATAATAATAATAATAAATGATGATATTTGCCTATTGAAAGGCGATCAGGTGAAAAATCTAAACAGCCCTGTTGAAGCCGCAGCAAGATCTATGCTATTAAGCCTTTTGTAGGTTAAACAGGCTTCGGCAGACAACGTTCTGGAAAGGCTGTTTTTCTCTTTGGTTTGATTAGCCTACGATTTAATCTTTAAACATTATGGTTTCAGCAGTTCGCTTAAACATTGGAGGCTGCAGAGTCGGGCTGCAAGATTTCCCGACACTTGTTTAAGATGCCAAACTTCATAGTAAGGAGAAAATAATTCCACAGTATTTAGTGCCTCGTCAGTCTCAAAAATTAATAGTGAAGGACCAACGCGAATTAAGTCCCAAAAAAAACATCTCGTAGGTCTATATTTTACATTTTCAAAAAAGTCCGGAATTGGAAGTCAGTCAATGGAGTGTAATGAAGTGTCTTGTTCACTAAGCACAAAAGGTCAGAAAACAGTGGAGAAAACAGCTATTGCTTAAATAGGCTACTAATGTTTTACATTAGTAATTTAGTGTATGTGACAAATAAATTCATTGATTAAATAGATAAAGAAGCCAATACTCTGAAGCTCAAAATTCAGGAAAGTGGCTCCGGTGTCGCAAGTGCACAAGAACAGTTATTTGAAAGTTAACCGAATGAATTTGTGCGTGCGCATGCGATTTCATGAAGAACCGGGACAATTGGCATTCGGTGAAAGATTCACACCTATGACTCATTATATTCACGCGCGCCCTCTCGCCCACTGTTGCTTCGTTTTCCCTATTTACACGAGTGTCTGAAGATGGAGTTTTCAGAAATCTCCACTCTGCCCAGAGTTTGCGAAAGTAGCTGTTTTCAGTGACTGAAACCTCCGTATACAGTACCATTCAAAAGTTTGGAAACACCTTCAAATTCGATGGTTTTATTTTTAAAATTTTTTTCCTACATTGTAAATGAATACTGAAGTCATCCAGACTATGCAGCAACACGTAAGGAATCATTTAGTAAACTTGAAAATGTTAATCAAACCAAAATATGTTTTAGATTTTAGATTCTTAAAGTAGGCACCTTTTGCTTTGATTACTGTACAGCTTTGCACACTCTTGACATTCTCTCAATCAGCTTCATGAGGTAATCACTCAAAATGGTTTTCCAACAGTCTTGAAGTTCCCAGAGGTGCTGAGCACTCGTCGTCTGCTTTGCCTTCACTCTGCAGTTCAACTCATCCCAAACTTTTTCAGACTGACTGACCTTCATTTCTTAAAGTAATGATGGACTGTCGTTTTTCTTTACTTAGTTGAGTAGTTCTTGGCATAATATGGATTAGAGCAGTACTCAAATAGGGCCATTCACTGTATACCAACTCTACCTCTTCACAACACAACTGATGGTCTCAAACACATTAAGAGGTCAAGAAATTCACTCTTGGCAAGGCACAGCTGTAAACTGAAAGCCATTCCAGGTGACTACCTCGTAAAGCTGACTGAGAAAATGCCAAGATGTGCAAAGCTGTCATCTAAGCAAAAGGTGCCTACTTTGAAGAATCTAAAATATAAAACATATTCTGGTTTGATTAACACTTTTTTTGCTTACCAAATAATTCCATATATATTTCTTCATAATGTCAATGACTTTAGTACGGAGCCGTAGAGGGGACATGGTGAATAAAAAAATAACAAAGCGTGGGAACGACTTATAAGGCGTGTGCACGAGATATTAATGCGCGCGCACGAGTTATAACCCGTGCGCACGCTTTGCGTTAAGGCGTGCGCTCGGGTAGTTAAAAGTGAGGGGACGAGTTACAAATCGTTCCCTCGCTTTCATTAAGGCGTGTGCACGAGATATTAAATCGTTCCCTCGCTTTCATTAAGGCGTGAGCACGAGATATTAATACGTGCGCTCGAGTTGTAAAGGCGTGCGCACGGGTTATTAAAAAGTGAGGGAACGTCTTAAAACGCGTTCCCTCGGTTTATATCCAAGGCGTGGGAATGATCCTATGTCGTTCCCTCGACTTATTAAAATATTCCCACAATATCCTTGTTTTCGTTGATCTCGTTGCCTACACACACACACGTACACACAGGCTGTAGGTCACCATGGTAGCTCCGGAAATACTAGACGCTATTTTATTATATTTTAATACTGGACTCAGATACACAGAAATCCTCGATGCAAGTGCATCGAGGATTTCTGTGTATCTGAGTCCAGTATTAAAATATAATAAAATAGCGTCTAGTATTTCCGGAGCTACCATGGTGACCTACAGCCTGTGCGTACGTGTGTGTGTGTAGGCAACAGAGGTGTCAAGTAACGAAGTACAAATACTTCGTTACTTTACTTAAGTAGAAATTTTGATACTTTCTACTTTACTGGAGTAATAATTTTTCAACCTACTTTTTATCTCTACTCGTTACATTTTCAAGCATTTACTTTTACTTCGTTACGTTTATACAGGGTCTCCGCGGATCCTTAAAAAGTCTTATTTTTAATGTGTGTTTTTTAAGGTCTTAAAAAGCATTATATTTCGCTATTTTTTGAGCTATGGTATTAAATTTCACATGGGAGGTATTAAATTTCATCCGGGTAGCCTACGGTAAATGAAAAAAAAAAACATATGTCTGGATTTTTTTTTCCGCGCTAACGTTATTTATTCAACCAGCGTCGTTTGTTATCAAGATGCTGAACAAGTAGCACAAGAGCCGTTGTGTGTCTAGCACTAGTTCTCATAGCGCAGGAACCACGCCACTGGGGGCAGTGTGTTCTTTTATCCATGTAGTAGACAGTGATGGGAATAACGGCGTTAGAAATAAACGGCTTTACTTTTTTTTAGTAACGAGTAATCTAACTAATTACTTTTTACATCGTTATAACGCCGTTCCCGTTACTTACAATAAAATACTATGCGTTACTTTATTAAAGCTGTTTTAATCTGGCACGCTGCTCGTTCAGCCTTTCTTTACTCTGCTTTCGTGTGGGGCGGGGAGACACGAGACAACGGCACAGTAAGCCAATCAGAGTAGATTTGGACAACATACGTAGGTAGGCCACGCCTACTGCACTACTGTGCGCTCTTTCAATCGGAAGACCCAGCGATGGCGAGCGGTCAGCCCAGCACTGCGCTTTCACATTGGAAATACAGCCATTACTTTTCATTACTTGAAATAAAAGGCAAGAGTGTTTACGTGCAGTGCACATTATGTCGAGGAACAAGGCGTTTGTCCTCGTCAGTGGCCAGTAATTAGTAACAATTTTAATAACTACAGAAATATATTACATTTGATAGATGTCTTATCTCACATTGTCCCACAAAATATTAATATAGTGTAGATAATGTTACTAATTGGTTCTGTTAAGTGTCCATTTCAGTCATTAAACACATTTAACATTCACTTTTATTATGATTACACTAATTGAATTTGATTTTTTTTTGAGGGGGAACAAAATGTAACGGAATAATTACTTTCCCTGGTAATTAGTTACTTTTATGACAAAGTAACTCCGTTACTAACTCAGTTACTTTTTGGGAAAAGTAACTAGTAACTATAACTAATTACTTTTTGAAAGTAACGTGCCCAACACTGGTAGTAGAACCATTGAGAGTAGAGCAGACGAGGAAGAAGTGGTTGAACTTGAACATGAACGGAGATGGGGAAGTGTAAGTTTAGTAACAAGTGGCTTGAGGAGCCAAAATACAAAAGTTGGCTAACAACAGCAACTTCAGAATATGAAGCGAGATGTAAGGTATGTCGGAAAGACATCAAGTTGACAACAATGGGCTGTAAAGCCCTTGACGCTCACTCGAAAGGGGAAAAGCATATGCGCTATGCTGCTAGTCGGGCAACAACAGTCCCCAGAGGCAGTTCGATCAGTAGTCAAACTTCCTTGTTTCCTCACTGTTTATGTTCATGGCAGTACCCTACTATTAAAATATTGAGAAAGCAGTTAATGTTCTGTTTTGTTAACTGAAGATCAATTTGTTTCCTCACTGTTTGTTTACAGCAGTACCCTACTATTAAAATATTGAGAAGGCAGCTAATGTTCTGTTTTGTAAACTGAAGATGCACATTTTTTATAAAAAAAAAAATGCTTTGAACTTAACCTAGAGTGTGCTTTTTTTTTTACTGTACGTATTTGTTCCGCGGTAGTGGTCTTATTTTTTTATACTCAGTGGTCTTAAAATGGTCTTAAAAAGTATTATTTTTGCTGGTCAGAAATGTGCAGAGACCCTGTTATAATAGTCTCGTTACTTGCATTTCATTGCGCCAATCTTTATATTACTTTGTCCACCTAATAAACTGCCACTCAGGGCGCTCCAAGCACACAGCAATCAGAGCTCTGACTTCAACACCATTAGTAAATTGCGGGCTCTCGTTCGTTTGTCAGGAGTGGAATCCCCCCCCCCACGAACCATGCGGCATTCTCTTTTCTGAGTCAGGTTAAGTTTACAAACGCAGTTATGGTATCTTGGTGGGGGTTAGTGAGTAAAGTGACAGGTCTTAGCTTAGTAAACGTTATATTAGCTTATAGTGTGTCGGCATTCCAGCGGCCGCCCTTTCTTTCCTCGCCTGTGTTCAGCCTCGCATTGCTGGAACACAAACATTCTGTTGACTTCTCTCGGTGAGCCTGTAACTAGTAGGGATGAGAAAGTGTTTTTCTTACATTTTAACTGGAACCTGCTGCCTCTACTGCACGTCCCATATGAAAAAGAAAAAAACTGTAATTTTACAGTAGTGTTAGTGTAGTATTCATTCATTCATTCATTCATAGCATTTAAATACTGTATTATTACTGCCGTTTAGACAGTGAATGCAATGCAACTTTGGACACAAAATGATTGCCAGCATACTGCAAAAATATTGCGTTATACAATATTTTGGACATTACAATGCTGCAGTCTTTTCAAATGAATCGTATTACTGTAGTTGTTTTTTCCATCTGTGTGGATCAGTAGGATGGGGTGATGTGGTCGAGACGTGTGTGTGTGTGTGTGTGTGTGTGTGTGTGTGTTTTAATATATACATTTTCAATAAAAATGTATTGATAACTTACTTCTGAGGTATGATGTTTTACACCATTACAACACTTACAGACAACAAGTCATTATTACTTGTGCTCCATGAAACATTTTAATGGGTCAGGAGAATGGACTGTATGTGGACTTCTAGGCTGCGCCTTTGTCCTTAATAGCATTTTTTCCTCTTTCATTACTTTTACTTTTGTACTTTAAAGTAGTTTAGAAATCAGTATACTTTTTACTTGAGTAAAAAGCTTCAGTTGATACTTTTACTTCATGAAAAGTATTTCTAAACCATAGTATCTATACTTCTATTTGAGTAATAAATGGTAATACTTTTGACACCTCTGTTTATTATAAGTCTGAGACACCTCAAGAGAGTTCTGAGAGAGAATGGGCTTCGCCATCGTAGTTTTTCTGACCTAGGAACGACTATAGATTTCATCATCAGCCAACTAAATAGCCCAGGTCGCCTCCACGGGTACCACTGGATGCACGCAAAGTGCCTGGAACATGGTATTCAGGAAAAAACAGAGGATGTACGGATTATCCTTCAACTACTGGACCCAGAGAGTGTTGCGCTACGCCGTCGTCGTACACTTCAGCGCAGACAGTACTTTTCCAAAGGACCCAATTTAATTTGGCATGTCGATTCTTATGACAAACTAAAACCGTTCAGAATCTGCATAAACGGATGCATAGACGGGTTTTCCCGTAGGATCGTCTGGCTGAAAGCCGCACACACAAGTAGTAACCCGCGAGTGATTGGCAGTTACTATGTGGATGCAGTTGAGAGGTTAGGTGGATGCCCGAGAATCGTACGAACTGATTTTGGAACTGAGAATGTGACTGTGCGAGACATCCAGAAGTTCTTCAGCTCTCCGAAGAACTCGATCCAGTATTCAGCCCCTTGTCTACGCAACTGGCCCCACCAAGATTCAGTACGCTGATTTGCAGTGCTGGCCCCGGAGATGTAGCTTCGGTCCCCTGCCCTGTCGTCTTCTCCGTCACGCCTGAAGAACTTCTGGATGTCTCGCACAGTCACATTCTCAGTTCCAAAATCAGTTCATACGATTCTCAGGCATCCACCTAACCTCTCCACTGCATCCACATAGTAACTGCCAATCACTCGCGGGTTACTACTTGTGTGTGCGGCTTTCAGCCAGACGATCCTACGGGAAAACCCGTCTATGCATCCGTTTATGCAGATTCCGAACGGTTTTAGTTTGTCATAAGAATCGACATGCCAAATTAAATTGGGTCCTTTGGAAAAGTACTGTCTGCGCTGAAGTGTACGACGACGGCGTAGCGCAACACACTCTGGGTCCAGTAGTTGAAGGATAATCCGTACATCCTCTGTTTTTTCCTGAATGCCATGTTCCAGGCACTTTGCGTGCATCCAGCGGTACCCGTGGAGGCGACCTGGGCTATTTAGTTGGCTGATGATGAAATCTATAGTCGTTCCTAGGTCAGAAAAACTACGACGGCGAAGCCCATTCTCTCTCAGAACTCTCTTGAGGTGTCTCAGACTTATAATAAAGCCATATTGGGATGCAAGTGCATCCAGGATTTCTGTGTATCTGAGTCCAGTATTAAAATATAATAGAATAGCGTCTAGTATTTCCGGAGCTACCATGGTGACCTACAGCCTGTGTGTACATGTGTGTGTGTGTGTAGGCAACGAGATCAACGAAAACAAGGATATTGTGGGAATATTTTAATAAATCGAGGGAACGACATAGGATATCATTCCCACGCCTTGGATATAAACCGAGGGAACGCGTTTTAAGACGTTCCCTCACTTTTTAATAACCCGTGCGCACGCCTTTATAACTCGAGCGCACGTATTAATATCTCGTGCTCACGCCTTAATGAAAGCGAGGGAACGATTTAATATCTCGTGCACACGCTTTAATGAAAGCGAGGGAACGATTTGTAACTCGTCCCCTCACTTTTAACTACCCGAGCGCACGCCTTAACGCAAAGCGTGCGCACGGGTTATAACTCGTGCGCGCGCATTAATATCTCGTGCACACGCCTTATAAGTCGTTCCCACGCTTTATTTTTTTATTCACCATGTCCCCTCTACGGCTCCGTACTTTAGTATTAATCTACAATTCAGAAAATTTTAAAATAATGAAAAACCACTGAATTAGAGGCGTTTCCAAACTTTTGACTGGTACTGTAGGTGTGAATGAGAGGTGCAACCGAATAAATAAATATGCGTCTTTTTTATCCGGCTACATGTAGGCTATCACTGCGCAAAGCCTCTAATGTTGAAATGGTAGTAATATTTGTTAAAATAATAGTAGGCTAATTTCCACATTAATTGGTAAAATGTCCCAAGAGATGTGATGGGGGGATGGCCGTTTTATAAGGGGGATGATTTGAGATTTTTATTTCAGAAGGGGGATGCCTCCCCCCCACATCCCCCCCCCCCCAACTCGAGTACTGCGTATAAGGCCATATTTCACCTGACATAGGCCCTTCGATTTCCATCACTAGAGCACGTCAAATTACTTTCGGTTTTGCCAGCATGGACGCGCTTCTTTTAAATGAAGGCACAGATGTGTCAGACATCGACAAAACGGTAAAGTATAAGTGGAGATGAGCTTGGCGAAATGAAATGGGCGATAATGGCAAGCTCCTGCTGCTGTGCCAAGGAAAAAGAAACAAAAACAGGCATCAGGTGTTGCCAAACTAGATGCCTTTGGCTTCACTGCGAAGAAGCAGAAAAAGTGAACTTTCACTTTTCTTGTTTCCTGACTTTATTTCAACAGATTTTCCTATTTTTCTTTCTGTTCCACTCTTCTGAAAGCATGGTTCAAGTTCGACTGCACTTGCACTTTTCTCTGAACCACTGTTGTGCATTACTAAAGTATTGTTGAAATAAATTTGCACTTTGCACTGAAAACTTGATGTTTCATCATTTATAGCCAGTAATGACAATGGTCAAGTCTTGCCTTAGCTTTAGTCATTGTTAAAATTATGTAAATGTACTGTAAGTAGGGGCCTAGGGGATAATGGACAACACGGCGTTTAAAATTTGACGCGTCGCTGACGTGGTAGGGGCCAACGACATGGAGCTTTTTTTTTCAGTCAGATGATTTTTTTTTTGCTTTAATCCATGTTATAGTTTTCGTGGTCATTTGACCTGTTGAGTGCCTAAAACAGTGTTTTTTCCCCACATAATATTACACAGGGAACAACATGTCTTCAAGATATTTATGATATCTTATTTTTCTTTAATGCAGGGTCTTGATGAGGAAATGCCTCAGCAAGGTTCTGAGACCACAAATTCCCCATCAAAAGCTGAAGTTCTTGAGGTATGTGTATAATAAGTTATGTTACATCTGATGGTGGCGGCACGGTGGTGTAGTGGTTAGCGCTGTCGCCTCACAGCAAGAAGGTCCGGGTTCGAGCCCCGTTGCCGGCGAGGGCCTTTTTGTGTGGAGTTTGCATGTTCTCCCCGCGTCCGCGTGGGTTTCCTCTGGGTGCTCCGGTTTCCCCCACAGTCCAAAGACATGCAGGTTAGGTTAACTGGTGACTCTAAATTGACCGTAGGTGTGAGTGTGAATGGTTGTCTGTGTCTATGTGTCAGCCCTGTGATGACCTGGCGACTTGTCCAGGGTGTACCCCGCCTCTCGCCCGTAGTCAGCTGGGATAGGCTCCAGCTTGCCTGCGACCCTGTAGAAGGATAAAGCGGCTAGAGATTATGAGATGAGATGAGACATCTGATGGTTGGGGACCCAGTCACTAGTAGATATAGTAGGTATAGCTTCATAAAAGAGAGATTCTCCTCAATATTTTGCATTCTGTATCTTAATAAATTATCTAATGAGGATCAAAGCAAACTTTTCCTCTCATAATTTTTGTGAAAAGGTGGATTCTTAGTTTATTCAATTCTTAAAGGAAAACTCTGGAGTGAAATGCTTTTTAGGTCTATTTTCGCATTATTGGCAGTGCTTCCTCAGACGCCATCTTCAGTGGACAGTCCGTAAAAGCCGAGTGCAGAGCCCATCCCGCTGGAAATGCACAATGGGCTCTGCACTCGGCACTCGACTTTTACGGACTATCCACTGAAGATGGCGTCTGAGGAAGCCCAACTTCAGGTAAGGTCACTGGCTTTGTATTTACTCTTCTACACACACTATCCGTGCACTTGCAGAGCCAGGGACACTTCGTTTTGTTTGGAGGAACCCTCTGCTCACTTCCACAGAACTGTCATGTTGTTTTGAGCTTTGCAATGGTTTTAAAACTAGCGTTTTGTATCGGCAAAAAGACATGCCCCGGGCACTGCTGTGTTAGCGCTTTCCGGTTGAAATCACAAATAACGAATTTTCTCAAAACATATCCGATTGACGTGATTGTGATAGCAACTCAGCGTATGCACTGCCAGTAATGCGAAAATAGACCTAAAAAGCATTTCACTCCAGAGTTTTCCTTTAAATATACTCTTAAGTGGTACATTGCCAGTACCTGTGTATTTATTGTCCCTTTCCTCCATGGTTTATGTGCTTCAGATGACGGCTGAGGGGGAACCAGATTCAGACGGCTGAGGGGGAACCAGATTCAGACGGCTGAGGGGGAACCAGATTCAGACGGCTGAGGGGGAACCAGATTCAGACAAGTTCAGTGCTTAGTCCACTTGGCAGAGTTGGAAAGGTAAATTAAATTCCATGTGCAGATTAATGACAATACGCTTTTTCAGTGTGTGTTTTTGGTTACCTGAGTGTGATATGATTTATATGGACAACGGTATGGAAGGACATCATCACATACTTCTGAAAGTGTAGGTCACTGCAACATCTGAGTAGTGTGTGTGTGTGTGTGTGTGTGTGTGTGTGTGTGTGTGTGTGTGTGTATTAAGCAGTGAACCACCCAAATGTGACTTAGGAGGTCCATACAGTTAATTAGGACCTTCTTCCTGGTGGGGTTGATTGTGGCATTACTTTAGGCCCTGTCCACACGGCAACGGATTCAGGTGAATCTGATAAAATTGTTTATCGTTTCGGCCTGGCGTCCACACGGCACTGGCGTTTTGGGTGCCCCAAAACAAAATCTTTTGAGAATGGGTTCCAGAGTGGAAAGATCTGGCAACGGCGCCGTTGCAAAGTCGTCTGGATGAGTAGAACGGATTTGTTTACGATGACGTCACAACCACATGACTGTGAGTGCTTCACGCCGGGCATAGACATATAAACATAGACGCCGCCTTCCGCGTAGAATCATACGTCATCCTCGCCGCCATATTGGATGGGGCAAAGCAGAGAATAAAGATGCCTCATTCATGTGCTGCGTTTAACTGTACCAACAGGTTTACCGTCCAAACGAGATCACATGGGATTACTTTTCACAGGTGAGACTGGAAAAATACTTTTCATTGTATTTGGTCATTATAACGTAATTTTACGAACAGATTTTTCTGACTTTTTCTGATTTTTCTGAAGTCTCGCGCATAATAGCTGCTCGGTGAAACCTGTCTCCAGACAATTTATAATTTATAAATAAATTTATAATTTATTTCATAGCCCACCCAACCAATTTCACCACCAGCTGTCAGATGGTGATGGCACATTCAAAAATAGAAGAGATTGGAAGCATGTCAGACTGTGAAGCAATCACATGGAGCAATCCCATTGTATGGTATAATTGAATTTTTTCCATATAGCACTGTATATTGCAAAAATTGTTTTGGGAGACATTTTATAGCCTATCTGCACGGCATTTAATGAAAGTGATGCGGAGACGGCACGGCACGGCTTCAGCAACGTAAGCACAGCCCATTATTCTACACGATCCCCGCTGAGCTCCAAAACATGCCTTGATGTGTAGATATCGTTAGTACCCTACGATAGTAGCAGCGGAATAAAAAAAAAAGTGGTCACACCTCCCATGGAATGTTGACGGGTATTTCGCACACTATTTATAACCATCACATTAAAAGTTATATATGTTGTTTTGATGCCTGTTTGTTCCCAAATATATACATGTGTGTCTTAATGGGTGAATAAAAGGCATCGAGTTAAACATTATTGTAGAAAGGGGCTTTATGAAGTTCAGTCCATTTACTTGCATTGGTTTACAGGGAAGATTTGCCACATCCAATATGGCGGACACTCTGACGTATCCCAGCAACGGGCCACCAGCTCAATGCGACGTCTATGTTTATATGTCTATGACGCCGGGTAGAAGAAGGGGTTTATGCGCATGCGTCTGCTTCTTCTATTGTTCTGATGTCTCCGATGGGACCATCTTACAGCGCACGTAGAGGTGTGGCATGTGTATTGCATCGTTTTCAGCAAGCATTGCGTTGCCATATGTACCTGATATTTTACTGATCCGTTGCCCATGTGGACGCGATATTTAAAAAAAAAAAACCTCGTTGCCATTGTCGTGTGGATGTAGCCTTAGTTTTTAAGAATACCTGGACACCCTGCATTTGATCTGTGTTAGTTTAATGTGTATAATAAGTTATGTTACATCTGATGGTTGGGGACCCAGTCACTAGTACAACCCCGATTCCAAAAATTTTGGGACAAAGTACAAATTGTAAATAAAAACGAAATGCAATAATTTACAAATCTCAAAAACTGATATTGTATTCACAATCGAACGTAGACAACATATCAAATGTCGAAAGTGAGACATTTTGAAATTTCATGCCAAATATTGGCTCATTTGAAATTTTATGACAGCAACACATCTCAAAGTTGGGACAGGGGCAATAAGAGGCTGGAAAAGTTAAAGGTACAAAAAAGGAACAGCTGGAGGACCAAATTGCAACTCATTAGGTCAATTGGCAATAGGTCATTAACATGACTGGGTATAAAAAGAGCATCTTGGAGTGGCAGCAGCTCTCAGAAGTAAAGATTGGAAGAGGATCACCAATCCCCCTAATTCTGCACTGACAAATAGTGGAGCAATATCAGAAAGGAGTTTGAACATCTCATCATCTACAGTTCATAATATCAAAAGATTCAGAGAACCTGGAAGAATCTCTGTGCGTAAGGGTCAAGGCCGGAAAACCACACTGGGTGCCCGTGATCTTCGGGCCCTTAGACGGCACTGCATCACATACAGGCATGCTTCTGTATTGGAAATCACAAAATGGGCTCAGGAATATTTCCAGAGAACATTATCTGTGAACACAATTCACCGTGCCATCCGCTGTTCCCAGCTAAAACGAGGGTTATGTATATAACCGCGGTTCTATGAGTTTTGGATGACCGCCAGAGGCGGTGCTTTCAGCACATGGATATCCATCACACGAACGTGCAGGTCGAGTAATAGTAACAACAAAGTCACGTGTGACCTGGGTGACGTCACCCCGTGACCCCGGCATAAAAGACCGGTAAACCCAGGAAGTGACCTCTTGGCAAATCTTCTCGTGTACACTCCGAGTGACTGCCAAGCTCTGGCGGTCATCCGAAACTCATAGAACCGCGGTTATATACATAACCCTCGTTCTATTTCGTTTCTACTGACCGCCAGAGGCGGTGCTTTCAGCACATGGATGACTAATACCAACCAGGTCATGAGGAGTGCCTACCCGTACCCAGTGCTGCTGCGACGGGCCTGGAATGACAGCCGTCGCCACAGGATTATGTGGGACGACATTAAGACGGTAAAACCTGGTGAAGGTGCAGCTGGAAGCCCAGGAGGCTGCGCTGCATATGTCTGAAAGGGGCACGCCCTTCAGTGATGCCCATGAGGCCACCACGCCCCGTGCAGAGTGCGCCCTGACAGCCGGAGGAATCGGGAAGCCACTGTGCCTGTAGGCATGTAATATGGCCTCGACTATCCACTTGGATAGCCTCTGCTTAGAGAGCGCCAGACCCTTCGTCGGTCCTGTGTGGCACAGAAACAGGGCGTCACTCCTACGGAAGCCCTCTGTACGCGACACGTACACCCTGAGGGCGCGAGCTGGGCACAAAAGTTCCGACCTCTCACCATGGCCCGCCTCGAACGCCGCAAGGCTAAGGGGCTGGTTGACGAAGGTAGCAGAGAGGGTCTTCGGGAGGAAAGAGGGGTTAGGCCACAGGGTGACCCCACTGTCGCCGGAGTGCCACTGCAGGCACTCCCCACTGACTGACAGCGCGTGTAGTTCCCCGACGCGCCTCGTCGATGTAATGGCCAGAAGAAAAGCAGTCTTCAGGGAGAGCCATGAAATGTCTGCCGTGAGCAGGGGCTCAGAACGGTGCGTCGCAGAGAGCCTGCAGCACCAATGAAGGTCCCATGTGGGTACCCGGCTCCGTCGGGGGGGTCTCAACCGGAGAGCACCCTTCAAGAAACGTGCCACCAAGGCGTGGGACCCCACGGTCCTTCCCCCAACTCTGGCATGCTGAGCAGAGATGGCAGCTGCATAGACCTTGATGGTGGCAGGGGTAAGACCCTTATCAAAGCAGAGACTGGCGGAACAGTCGAATGGTCGGCAGGGGGCAGCATGTAGGCTCCTCCCCCTGAGTTAAGCACCAGTTGGAGAAAAGCCTCCATCTGTTGGCATAGAGGGCATTGGTGGGGGGTGCCCGAGAGCTTGCAGTGGTGTTGACCACTGCCGGCTCACAAGGACCTTGCAGGGGGTCCGGCCCTTCAGCGGCCATACCCAGAGCTGCAGACGGGCTGGATCCGGGTACCAGATCTGCCCTCCCAGCTGTGATAGCAGGTCAGTCCTCACTGGCAGGCACCAGGGGTCGCCGTTCAGAAGTTGCAGCAACTTGGGAACCACACTCGGCCCGGCCACCGGGGGGGCGACAAGCAGCAGCCCGTGTTGGTCCATCGTAACCCTGTGTAGGGTTGGCACGATCAGCAGCAGAGGGGGGGGAGGCATACAGCAGTTGCCTCGGCCAAGCATGCGCCAGCGCATCCTGGCCCAGGGGACTGGGGCCGTGGAGGCTGAACCACAGAGGGCAGTGTGTCGACTCCTGGCAGGCAAAGAGGTCCACCTCTGCCCTGCCAAAACGTTCCCAGATGGCGAGAACCACCGCTGGGTTGAGTCTCCATTCTCCGGGATCGGGGTCCCGGCGGGACAGCAGATCTGCTGCCCTGTTGGCAGTGCCTGGCAAGTACATGGCACGCAGGCTCAAGAGATGTCGATGGGCCCACCGCAGAAGTTGGCCAGCCACTTCCAAGCACTGGAGGGACTTTGTGCCTCCCTGGTGGTTGATGTAGTACACTACCGTGGCGTTGTCCGTCCGCACCAGAACGTGTCTGCCGGTCAGGCCTGGGAGGAAGTGCTGTAGGCCGAGGAACACAGCCCGTAGCTCCAGCACGTTGATGTGCTGCGCCCGTGCAGCACCGGGTGGAGGTGGAGACCGTTGAACCACCTCTGAAGCGGCGTAAGTCCAGAAGTCCCAGCGGGACCAGAGAGGAGGCTGCCGTAAGCATGCCCAGCAGGCGCTGAAAGGTCTTCAGGGCGAGTGACCTACCCCGTCCGAAGCGGCCAAGCAGTAGGCGGATGTTGTGGATCCTGGTCTGGGAGGGAGTTACCATCAACGACCTCGAATCCAGGTGCATGCCCAAGAAAGTCGTCTCCTGGCTGGGCACCAGCGAGCTCTTCTTGTAATTCACCCTGAGCCCCAGCTCTACGACATGCGAGAGCACAGTCGCAATGTTGGTGCGGGCCTGAGCTGCTGACCGTGAACAGACAAGCCAGTCGTCCAGGTAAGGCAGGACACGCAAACCCCTTGCCTGAAGTAGTGCCGATGCCGCACACCCGGTGAACACACGGGGTGCCAGCGATATCCCAAAGGGCAGAACATTGAACTCGAAAGCCTGGCCCTCGAAGGCAAACCGCAGGAACTGCCTGTGGTGTGGCACAATGGGAGCATGGAAGTAGGCGTCTTTCAGGTCGAAGGTGACAAACCAGTCGCCCGCCTGGATGTGGTGTAAGACATCCACTGTACGCAGCATGCGGAATCTCATGGTCCTCAAGTGGGAATTGAGGGACCTCAGGTCGAGGATCGGGCGGATACCGCCGTCCTTCGGAACCAGAAAATACCTGGAGTAGAACCCACCTTGCTGTCTCTGCCTGTCGACGGGAGAGACTGCTCCTTTCTCCAGGAGGGTGGCGATTTCCTGCCGGGGGACGAGGGACTTCCCCGGATGGCTCACGGTGGTGTGTTTGACCCCATGAAACGTGGTGGACAGCGGCAGAACTGGATGCGGTAACCCTCGGTGAGGGTCACCAGCACCCAGGGGTCAACGCTCTCCAGCTTTGGAGCTGTTCGCTGGAAAAGCGGCCGACCGCCGGCGCGCTGATGTCAGCGCCGTCCAGAGCACCCCCGTCGGTCACCATGGGGCGACGAGGAGTGGACTGGGTGTAGGGGGCGGCACCGCGGGTCCGGGAGGTGGTGGGGCGGTGAAAGTCATCAACCCGTCTGGTCTCCTGGCGGGTGCGTGGCCGAGACAGAGTCGGTGTGGGCCCCCTGAAGGACTGGGCAGCATTGCCATGGTGGTGGGCCTGGCGGGGGCCAGCGAACTGCTGTTACGCCTAGATGACCTGGGCACTCCGATCCAGGGCTTGCTGAGTGGCTTCGCCAAACAGCTCCCCGGGGACAACAGGGAGAGAGTGCAGCACACGCCGGTCGGGCTCGGCCAGAGGGGACTGTGCCCGCCATATCTGCTGGCGGCCGAGGGTGAGATACGACATCAGCCGGCCCAGTTCCCGCGACGAGTAGGCAAAGGCCTGGAGCCGCGTCACACAGCTCCCATGATGCCGCGCTCGTCCCCTCCAGCGTCTGGGGGTCCATGACACCTGGCTGGCAGAAGGGAACTTAAATAGGGCGAGAACGCTCCAAGTAAGTAGCCCAAAATAAACTATCAGGCGGAAATAAAAAATAAACGACCGGGCGAACACACCCGTGGTCGGGAATATTAACAAGGATGGTGCCGTGCGCTACAGAACTGATAAACAGCGGCGAGAAACACCGCTTTAATTTAAATGAATGAAAACCGCTTATCTGAGCGACAACAAACCGGCCTCCAGCAGCGAGGACACGCCTCGGGGGGCTAGTCAGCTAACTCCACCGAGCAAGAGCGCTCAGCTTAACGGAGTAACAAACAATACGAATAAAACACACAAGACAGCCGGCCCGTGAGCAGGCCGGAGACAAGGCTACACAAAACAAGCGGTTGATAATATTAACAAGGATAGGCACTGTGCGCCACAGAACTGATAAACAGCGGTGAGAAACACCGCTTTAATTTAAATGAATGAAAGCCGCTTCTCAATGTTGGGCATCTGCAGGAGGCCATAGGTAGGGGTGTCCTGCATTGCCGCCAGGGCCCTGCAGTCACTAGGGAGGTGGGAAGGCATCTAGGGTCCGCCCAACACCTCTGTAACTCCTCGATGTATGAGGCCGAGGGCGGAACAGACAACGAGGAAGGCTATGTGGGACCTCTGAAGGAAGCGCTCTGATGCTGGGCCACCGGGGCGTGTCCAACCCCAGACGGGCCAATGCAGCCCTCAGCGTTGGCTGGATGGATGAGCATCCGCCTTCCGACGCTGCCACGGTGCCATGGCTGGTGGCCTGGGAACCGGCCGGAGAGGTGGAGCCGTGACCATCGGACCCACCGCAGTCAAAGCTCTCCGAAGCCCGGATCGACAGTTCATCCAGGCCGCGTGCATCAACGGCCGGTGACAGAAGCGGTGGTGATGGTGAACAGTCGGGCTGCCAGGCAGAAGGGGTGGCTGCGGGAACACTGCCCCCTGTGGCAGAGGCTGAAGATTCGCCAGCAGGGCCTTCATCTCCTCCAGCTCAGTGGACATCACCTCCACCTTCTGAGCCAAATCGCCCGAGCGCTTCTTTTTCGCCTTAGAAGCGAAGACGTGTGGGGGAGCCCACGGCGCTTGCTGGGCCCCGCTGCTGCAGCCGACACCGTGTCCTGTCCCCCCGAGGCCCGGGGGATGTCAGACGGAGAATCCAGCCGAGCCAGCCTGGCGGTCCGCGCAGTCACACTCAGGCACATGCAGTCTGCGCAGGCCATGTCCGTCAGCCCCTGCCGCAGGTGATCAATACCCAGGCATGAGGGGCACTCGCGGTGGCCGTCCTCCAGTTCGAGGGGGACCGGCAGTTGGCGCAGCGAGAGAAGAGGTCCATGACGCCTGGCTGGCAGAAGGGAACTTAAAAAATAGGGCGAGAACACCCCCAAGTAAGCAGCCCAAAATAAACAATCAGGCGGTAATGAAAAACGACCGGGCGAACACACCCGTGGTCGGGAATATTAACAAGGATAGGCGCCGTGCGCCACAGCACTGATAAGCAGCGGCGAGAAACACCGTTTTAATTTAGATGAATGAAAACCGCTTACCTGGGCGACAACAAGCCAGCCTCCAGTGGCGAGGACCCCGCCCCGGAGGGCTAGTCAGCTAACTCCACCGAGCGAGAGCGCTCAGCTTAACGGAGTAACAATACGAATACAACCCACAAGACCGCCGGCCTGTGCGCAGGCCGGAGACAAGGCTACACAATATAAGGCGGTTAATAATATTAACAAAGATAGGCGCAGTGCGCCACAGAACTGATAAACAGCGGCGAGAAACACCGCTTTAAATTAAATGAATGAAAACCGCTTACCTGAATGAGGACAAGCCGGCCTCCAGCGGTGAGGACGCCGCCCCGGAGGACTAATCAGCTAACTCCACCGAGCGAGAGCGCTCAGCTTACGGAGTAACAAACAATACAACACACAAGACCGCCGGCCTGTGAGCAGGCCGGAGACAAGGCTACACAAAATAAGGCGGTTAATAATATTAACAAAGATAGGCGCAGTGCGCCACAGAACTGATAAACAGCGGCGAGAAACACCGCTTTAAATTAAATGAATGAAAACCGCTTACCTGAATGAAGACAAGCCAGCCTCCAGCGGTGAGGACGCCGCCCCGGAGGACTAATCAGCTAACTCCACCGAGCGAGAGCGCTCAGCTTAACGGAGTAATAAATCAATACGAATACAACACACAAGACAGCCGGCCTGTGAACAGGCCGGCGGCGAGGCTACACAAAACAAGGTGGTTAATAATATTAACAAGGGTAGGCGCCGAGCGCCGCAGAACTGATAAACAGCGGCGAGAGGAACGCCGCTTAATTTAAATAAATGAAACCCGCTTACCTGAAGCGAAAACAAGCCGGCCTCCAGCGGTGAGGACACCGCCCCGGAGGGCTAATCAGCTAACTCCACCGAGCGAGAGCGCTCAGCTTACGGAGTAATAAATCAATACGAATATAACGACAAGAAGAAAAGAGTTGGTGGACTTAGCGCAGTTTCTTGGAGGGTGCATAAGCACAGCCCCAACCCTACGGGTAACGAAACTACCACAGCGCTTTGTCCAAATTTCAATCCAACTCGCAACCTGCAAACGCGAGAAGATGTAAGAGGTCACTTCCTGGGTTTACCGGTCTTTTATGCCGGGGTCACGGGGTGACGTCACCCAGGTCACACGTGACTTTGTTGTTACTATTACTCGACCTGCACGTTCATGTGATGGATATCCATGTGCTGAAAGCACCGCCTCTGGCGGTCAGTAGAAACGAAATAGAACTATAGTTCAAAGAAGAAGCCATATCTAAACATGATCCAGAAGCGCAGATGCCTTCTCTGGGCCAAGGCTCATTTAAAATGGACTGTGGCAAAGTGGAAAACTGTTCTGTGGTCAGACGAATCAAAATTTGAAGTTCTTTATGGAAATCACGGATGCCGTGTCATTCGGACTAAAGAGGAGAAGGACGACCCAAGTTGTTATCAGCGCTCAGTTCAGAAGCCTGCATCTCTGATGGTATGGGGTTGCATTAGTGCGTGTGGCATGGGCAGCTTACACATCTGGAAAGACACCATCAATGCTGAAAGGTATATCCAGGTTCTAGAGCAACATATGCTCCCGTCCAGACGACGTCTCTCTCAGGGAAGACCTTGCATTTTCCAACATGACAATGCCAAACCACATACTGCATCAATTACAGCATCATGGCTGCGTAGAAGAAGGGTCCGGGTACTGAACTGGCCAGCCTGCAGTCCAGATCTTTCACCCATAGAAAACATTTGGCGCATCATAAAACAGAAGATACAACAAAAAAAGACCTAAGACAGTTGAGCAACTAGAATCCTACATTAGACAAGAATGGGTTAACATTCCTATCCCTAAACTTGAGCAACTTGTCTTC
Source organism: Neoarius graeffei (assembly GCF_027579695.1). Taxonomy (NCBI): domain Eukaryota; kingdom Metazoa; phylum Chordata; class Actinopteri; order Siluriformes; family Ariidae; genus Neoarius; species Neoarius graeffei. The sequence continues at coordinate 50,727,803 of NC_083571.1, read as the reverse complement.
TCAGTCCCCAGACGTTTACAGACTGTTGTAAAGAGAAAAGGGAATGTCTCACAGTGGTAAACATGGCCTTGCCCCAACTTTTTTGAGATGTGTTGTTGTCATTAAATTTAAAATCACCTAATTTTTCTCTTTAAATGATCCATTTTCTCAGTTTAAACATTTGATATGTCATCTATGTTATATTCTGAATAAAATATGGAATTTTGAAACTTCATCATTGCATTCCGTTTTTATTTACAATTTGTACTTTGTCCCAGCTTTTTTGGAATCGGGGTTGTAGATATCGTAGGTATATCTTCATAAAAGATAGATTATCCTTAACATTTTGCACTCTGTGTCTTTACTAAATTGTCTAATGAGGATCAAAGCAAACTTTTCCTGTCCTAATTTTTGTGAAAAGGTGGATTCTTAGTTCATTCAATCCTCAAATATACTCTTAAGTGGTGCATTGCCAGTGCCTGTGTATTTATTGTCCCTTTCCTCCATGGTTTATTTGCTTCAGATGATGACTGAGGAGAACCAGATTCAGACAGCTGAGGAGAACCAGATTCAGATGGCTGAGGGGAACCCGATTAAGATGACTGATGGGAACCAGATTCAGTTGACTGAGGAGAACAAGATTCGCCTCAGCAGAGATGGAAAGGTAAATCAAGTTCCAAATCTGGGAGATCAGCGGGTCTAGTTCCAAAGCTAGCTTCAGCTCAATCAGCTGATCTCTGGAGTAAACAGTGCGAGCAGCATATCCGATGGGAAGTGGAAGTGAAAGTAGACCTTCCAACATGAAAAGTAAATAAAAACTCTCTCTACGACCAACTTTAGAGAGGGCGTGGCTTCAAAAAGTTACTACAGTACTTTCAGAGGGGGGAAAAAGGAAGAAAGTTGTATAAAAGTAAGAAAAAGACGCGAAACGAGCCAGAGCAACTGCAACAGGCTGCATGCATGGTGCCTAATGCTGCCTAATGACAATACTTGTGGCAAAATTTGAAGTTCCAGAGCTTCTGAGACCACAAATTTCCAAATATTTTGAAGAGGTATATCCTCATGAAAGATGAAAATCTATCAGTGCATTCTGTATCTTTTTTGAAAGTGACTGCTAGTTAACATCTCATCTTATTGTGCCACATTTGAGTCACTGTTTCATACTCGTTCCGTTGTCTGACAACAGTAACTGAAAAACGACAGATTAAGACATTCTTCATAGAATTTTAAAAGTTATCTTGCTGCATCTAGAAAAGTTATTTTCTTGATTTAACAACATCTGAAATAAAACAGACAGTAATCACTGTGGTATTTTTTAAATTGTCTGCTCTTATCTATTTTAGATGACGACTGAAAATAACCAGAATCAGTTCACTAGTCCAAGTGAAATGGATCCAGTTGTCAACAGTGGAAAGGTAAATTGCTTGTCACGTTGATATTGGATTGAAATGTATTGGCTCTTCTAGGACTGTGTAGATGTCAAAATGTGAATGTTAAATATTCTGCCACTAAAACTGTTTCACAAAAAATTAATGTTGCCATAAAATTTTGCCATCAGTGTCAAAATCATCGCCTTGTGTGCACAAGAGTATCCTCCTTGGACAAGTGCATTCAGTGCATAGGACCTGTATCCTCCTTCAAGTGGCTTGGCTATAAATGCAAAGGTGAGATATTCAGTGAATTTGTACAGTGTGCAGCTAAGGGCAGTGGGTGGATATACACTCATTTGGCAGTTCGTTAACAAAACCTAGCTAAAACTAATGCAGTCTAATACAGCAGTCCTGCAGTAAATTCTCTTTCATGAAGGTTAGTGTTTTTGCTGAAACAGTTTTAGAGAGATTCAACTGTGTGATTATTTTAGAGGACAGCATTTGTATTGTGCTGTATTGTGTTATACTGACAGGTGTTTATTACTTTGCCTAATCCATTTACATCAACTAGTGCAGGGCCCGGTCAAAACGTGTCTTTTATCTCACTAATAGTTCAGCATTCAATTTGATAACTATCACCATCTAATTTCCATATTTCATGAAATTTCCATTTCCACAAATCCAAAAGGATTGTTGTCACATTGACTTGCCAGTATATTAGGTACACCTAACTAAAACTAATGAGGTATAACAGAACGGGCCTGTAATAAACCTCCCTTTGTGAGGATCAAAATCCAGTTTTTATTGGATCTGTTTGACAGAGGTTTCTGTTTATTTTAATGGTTATTTTAGAGGCTCTTGAACTCTACTGGTATACTGGGGTGTGTTCCTAATATTTTGTTAACCTTATTTAATATAAATGGGATGGACAAAATCTACCGCTATTAAACAGATTCATTAAAAACTTAACAGTGGGATCTGTGAGGTTGCCATGCTTGAGGTTTTCCTGAATCTACCTTTGAATTACTCTTGTGCAAACATTCATATCAATTATGTATCTCTTTAACAGTGATTTTTTTTTTTTTTTTGCTGTTTTGTTTATTCCAAATTACTGCCAACTTAAATAGACCAACAGAGTTAAAAATAATATATTCAAATGTGTTACAGTTTGTTCAGGCATCTGGCATAAATCCTGCCTCAGACAAATTACGAATGAGAACTTCCACCACCTGTCACAGGTGAGTATCCACTTAAGGGTTCTTGAATTTCTAAACTGTCTATAAAGTGTCCATCACTAGCTAAAATAATTTTTCTCAACATTTCAGGAGCAACAGCTTTCTAAGGCTACATCCACATGACAACGGCAACGAGATTTTTTTTTTTTTTTCTCAATATCGCGTCCACATGGGCAACGGATCAGTAAAATTTCAGGTACATATGGCAACGCAACGCTTGCTGAAAATGATGCAATACACATGCCACACCTCTAGGTGCGCTGTAAGACTGTCCCGTCGGAGACACCAGAACAATAGAAGAAGGGGTTTACGCATGCGCATAAACCCCTTTTTCTGTAGCATCAGCCACATAAAGTTTTGATTATTAATCAGTAGCGTAAAATAGTATCTATTGTCTAAGACGGTGGTTCTCAAACTTTTTTCACCAAGTACCACCTCAGAAAATACTTGGCTCTCCCAGTACCACCATAATGACCAACATTAAAATACAGTAGCGTAGTAGGTCTAAGTATTCATTAAAAACAAGGTGGAGGTTTTATTTAACAAGTATATTTAATATTGTTGGCCACTGTAACATTACACACAGTACTTTGAACAGTAACACTGTGTTTAAATATAGGAAAATAAAACACTGTCCTTAAATAATGAATCAAATAAAATTAATTGCACATAAAAGTTTAACTCTCTGGCAGCTTTCTCTCCACACATGATACGTGTCATCTCTTTGGCTAATGGTAAACACAGCAGTTCCCCGATTGTGTGCGGCTTACCGGCTCTGGCGATCAGGAGGCTGGCACGATATGAAGCTTCCTGTGCTTTGGCTACAGGTGTACCATAGGACAAAATGGTGGACTTGGACTGCTTCAGTTCATCATTTTTCGTAAAAAAAAATCCATTGGTTTGTCCCTTAGTGCTGTGTGTTTGGTTGTAAGATGCCGTTTGAGATGCGACGGTTTCATGGACTCATTGCTCAGAACGTCCCCGCATACAACACACTGCGGCCTGGGCAGCTCCTCTGTCCCGCTCCAAATGAATCCCAGTTTTATGTATTTTTCGTCATACTTCCTCCTTACTGGTTTCTGCCATTTGCTACCAGTTCTGGGGCTGGTTTTGCCACTGTCGTTAGCATCTGCGCTCGGCTCACACACGTCCTCTTCAGTTCTCCCTCTCTCCTGATCCACGCTCCCATTCGCGGATTTAAGCCACGACAGTAATTTTGTCGTACTCGTCATAATTAGCAAAGCCACCTCCACCTTTTCCCATCACAGCCTAGTCTACCAATGGCGGATAACCATCTGTCAGCGGAACCGGCGGGAATGCGTACGTACGCTACGTATGGCTACCCAGAAGCACTTGCAAGCTTTTTTAAATTATTAACTTAATTTGTATTTCCTTTCATTTTCTTGTCATCGGTTGATAAGATATTTTCATCCATTCGGATATTATGGATAGTATTTCACTTTTTAAAATTTATATTTAATTAAGTGATTCTTTGGCGTACCACTAGAATGGAGCCCGCGTACCACTAGTGGTACGCGTACCACAGTTTGAGAATCTCTGGTCTAAGACACTTATTTATACTTCATATTAAAACGTCTATGTAAATTAATACATAGAAAGCCTGGCCAGGCGCTGAACGTTCTTCTGCCTTCACTTTAAGAGAAATTCAGGGCGAGCATGAGCCTAGCTTCTTCCGTGTCACTCACCCTGTCACTGTCACACGCACACACCTTCTGCTCGTTTTTTGAATGGAGATGTGGAAAGAGGAATGAATGGGGATAGATGGAAGCCGGTACGCCAACATTCTGATATCCTCCAGAATTCTTTAATGGTCCGGAATAAATTGAATGCTACACGTTGATGGATTACTTTGTTCTTCTATGCCCTTTTTGAGGAATGTATTGTCGGACTTAAACCAACATCTGAAGAGGTGAGATCGCTCCTTTTTTTTTTCCCTTTTTATTTGTTGACAACTCGCATCAAGTTCGTTACACTTCTACCCGGCGTGAAGCACTCACAGTCATGTGGTTGTGACATCGTAAACAAATCCGTTCTACTCATCCAGACGACTTTGCAATGGCGCCGTTGCCAGATTTTTCCACTCTGGAACCCGTTCTCAAAAGATTTCATTTTGGGGCACCCAAAATGCCGGTGCCGTGTGGACGCCAGGCCGAAATGATAAACAATTTTATCAGATTCACCTGAATCTGTTGCCATGTGGACAGGGCCTAAATGTTCTGGGGATGAACCTCTGTCAGATCAGGATAGCGCATCACATTCAGAACTGGATCAAGTATCAGATGATCTTCGGAACGTGTCTGATGAGGATTGCATACCAGACTCTGAGTCAGAAAATGAGGACAATGAAGATTCAGATGCAAGCATCCCCTTTCTGCCTCATCAGATGAAAGCTAAACAGATTCACATAAAACCAGTAATACCAGATGATGGGACATCTTATGGGTCAGATACAAGCATCTCAGTTGTGCACAGCACAACTCTTGAAGATCACATGGTTTTCAATGCTGCTGAAACATCAGAATCATCAAATTCTATCAAAAAGTTATCAAAGGAAAAGCCACAGGATTGAGCAGAGCGTAATAACCAAGAATCAGCATATCTGACAAGTAATAGAAATTACTGTTACATTTGTGGTAAGCCACAAAGTAAGATTTCCCACCACTTGAAAACACACACTACACATGCTGAAATTGTACATGCTTTTACACTCCCTGAATGCTCAAAAGAGCGTAAAATATTATTAGAGAAAATGAGGAATAAGGGAAACTTTAAACATAACACTGCAGTTTTACAAGGTGGAACGGGATCACTGAAAGTGAAGAGAAGACCAAAGGCTAAAGCAGTGGGAGGAAGGTTTATTCACTGTATACACTGCCAAGGGATGTACCTTCGGAAAGAGCTCTGGAGACATGTCCGCAGATGCCCCTGCAAGCCAGAAAATGAAGATTTGACTAAAGAACCTGGGAGAACCAAAGTACTGGGTTTGGCTGCTGCTCTAGAGTCTGCATCCTGTCATCAGATCTCAAGTGGAGTGTGGAAGCTCCTCACTGCCATGAAACAGGATGAGGTTGCTTCAGTTGTGCGAAATGACTTTTCTATTATTCAGTTTGCCCTGTCACTGTACAACAAACATGGACAAGACCCTACAAAGTATGAATACATGCGACAGAAGCTCCGTGAAGTTGGGCGTTTGTTACTATGTCTGCGCACAGAATTCTCAGTTCATAACGTGGAAGAGGCTGTTAAACCTGCTAACTTCCAGAGAGTTGTGCAAGCAGTGAAGAAAGTTTCAGGTTTTGATGAGGAAAAACATTCCTACACAACAAAAAGCCTTGCACTGAAATTAGGACATACACTACACAAAATCTGTGACATCATCCATTGTCGGGCCCTCATGGCAGAAGATGAAGAACTGATCAAGTCCACTGATATATTCAAGAAATTGTACAGTTCAAGTGGTCTGAGTTGGTGTCTCACAGTGCCTTGAACACACTGAGCGATGCAAAGTACAACAAGCCATCAACATTACCCTTCACTGAAGATGTTCAGATTCTTCACCGGTACCTTAAGGAAGCTGCAGAAAGTGCCTTTTGCAACTTGAAGGAGGAAGCCACCGCTCAGAACTACGCTCAACTTGCAAAAGTTACACTTGCTCAAATCATTGTGTTCAATCGGAGACGTCCTGGGGAAGTTTCAAAAATGCGCCTCAGAAGTTTTTATGAAAGAGACAACACAAAGCTCCATGAAGATGTTGCCATGGGGTTGTCAAAGACTGAACAAAGACTCTGCAACTATTTCAGCCGTGTCGAAATCATGGGAAAAAGGGGAAGAAAGGTTGCAGTTCTGCTCACCCCAAGCATGGTGGATGCTCTCTCACTACTGACCAGTGAAAGGACTGAGTGCGGTGTTTGTGAGACAAATGTCTTCCTGTTTGCAAGACCCAAATCAGTGACCAATTACAGAGGACAAGATTGTTTGCATGTTCATGCAAACCAGTGTGGGGCAAAGCACCCTGAGCACCTGAGGTCGACACAACTTCGGAAACATGTGGCCACACTCTCACAAGTCCTTAATTTAAAAAATAACGAACTTGACCAGGTTGCAGATTTCCTGGGTCACGACATCCGTGTTCACCGTGATTTCTACAGATTACCAGTTCCCACAACACAGCTGGCCAAGATTTCCAAGCTGCTTTTGTCAGTGGAGAAAGGACATCTTTCCAGCCTGCAGGGGAAATCACTGGATGAGACTGAAATTGAAGGTTTGTGCAGAAATTAGCACTTGCAGATATTTTCTGAGAATATTTATTTGTTTTTTTTTTTAATATTAATTTAGAGGCACATGGATGCTTTAGAACAGTGATCACCAAACTTTTCTAAGCAAACAAAAGGTCCAAATAAAAGCCAACGTCTACAGCTCAGAAATACAAACATAAAAGCCTATAATAAGATTGGGCAAAAATTCAATATTATGGTTTAATGGCTCTCAGTTGTATTGTGTTAACAGCATCATACTGTGTAATAATTTTACTAATGTTATTGTTATCCAAATTAATATTTCAATTGTAATGACCCAAATTATAGAGTCATCGAAGTCCTGATATTTTTATGATGTTAATCTGTGTGCACAAATGATTAAATTCTATCTTGTCCACACAACATAATGACAGGTCAATCACAAGTGGACGACATTACGTATACTACATAGATTGGGCTAAAATACTATTGCCAATATTAAGTTATTAAATTTTTTGCCAAGCTGTTCATGTGAATTGTACGAATACCATTTCCTAGACGAAATTCCATTCAGTGACACTGACGCCAAGGAAGTGAGAGCGAATCCGATGACAGTGGCACAGCATTCATGGCATCAGAGTGTGGGACTAGTGAACCTGTGGATGCTCCCTCAGACTCTATCACAGAGCAAGTCCATGACATTAGTGATTTTGGGAAGTTACCTCACTTTATAGTTGTGTTTCTGTTGATAATTTTTTGCTCATTAAAAAAACTTTTGTCAAATTATGTGTTTGGCAGGAACAGTGTCATCTGTTACATCGACAGTAACTGAGACTGTCCCTCTGTCTGAAGGTAAGGCAAGTTTGATTGTAAAGCACCTTTACAGAAGACACAAAAAGATAATATTAAAAGCAAAATGCAAATAGAAATTGCAAAAAGGATAAAATATAAAAATAATGTAAAATGGAATAAATATAGGACTAGAAAACAATATTGCAGTTTCAGTACAGTGTATGATATATATGGGTGCCCCAATTGTCTTCTACTTAAAACACATCACAATACAGCCTCCTAAACTAAAATTTTAATTTAATTAAAAAAAAAAAAAGGCAGTAGCAAACCGCACCACATCTGTACAACAAGTGATCCCAATTAATAAAGTAGATGACTGTCAAAAAAGATTTTGGCACTTTAGATGTTTAGGTTCTTATCCATCATGCAGTACCATCAGTGAGGTGTCTTGTATGACAGCAGCCCCAAACATACAGCCAGATTCATAAAGCATCATCAATCTGGGATTACATGACGAGACACAGTGCAGAGACACAGCCGTGCAACTTCTAGAGCAGGGGTGGGCAAACTTTTTGGCTCAGGGGCCACATTGACTTTTGAAATTTGCCAGGCGGGCCGGGCCAACACCAAATTCATACATATCAAACACAAACCGGAAAAGCTTTAGTGTTATTGTAAGGCCTTCACTGACAGAGACCCAAATGCAGATCAGATTGACATTTATTTTAGTTCTCAGTCAACAAAGGCAGAGCAGAAAAATGCTTGCAGTTCAATAGATTGGCACTGGATCCATCCAGAAAAGTAATACACACACACACACACACACACACACACTCTCACACACACACACACACACACACACACACACACACACACACACACACACGATGGTAAGAAAAGTAGCACACTTAATTCTTAAATTACATCTTTGAGCTGCCAGGATGAGTAGGATGCCAGTGTATTTGTATATTTGTATCATTTTATACATACAACTAAATTGCATATCATTAAATTGAACTAAATTACATATCAGTACATATCATTTTTGTACATTTCACTGAACTTGTAGATTTACACCTGAGTGTTTTTTGTTTTGTTTTTTAACCATCCACTTCCAGCCTGCCAGTACAACCAACCACCATTAGTAGGAGAGGTACCACACCATTCCAAAATGTTTGCAGTCCAACAGTTTGGGTACCACACCATGCCAACATGTTTGCAGTTCAGTGGTTTGGCACTGGATCCATCCAGCCCACAAAATCAAACAAAACAGCTCAAAAAAGCAAAAAACTCCAAACTGGTTTTCAGGTTCAAAGTCACTCACTGAAATATTTCCAGTCCTCAAAAAATCAAAACACAGGTTCCAAACAGGTTTTCATATTCCAAAAGGCCACTCATAGATCAGAATAACCTCCACAGGCAAAAGTCCAGGAACAGATATAAGCAGAAGCAAGGTCAGCTGCTCATAATACACCTATAATAGCAGGCAGGGACATAAATGAGGGGCGGAGCAGACACCCAAAAGCACATGGTACTTAAAAACAAACACCAGCACTACAGCAGCCACCCACGACAACCAAAATTACTAAGAGTTATACTTTTTATATTATTATGTCTGTAAACATGTGACTACCATCTTATTACAGCTCCAACATAGTTTTAAAAAGAGAAAGTGTTAATACTCACATTCACTCAGCAACCGCTGAGCTGTATTCGTCCGTGCTTGCGCTGACTGGTTGTTAGCATAATTAGCATGCTTGGAGGAAAAGTGCCGTTTGATGTTATATTCCTTTAAAACTGCAACGGTTTCTTTGCAAATAAGGCATACAGCCTTTGATCGGACTTCAGCAAAAAATATTTAGTTGTCCATTCTTTATTGAACACCCTGCACTCACTGTCCACTTTTCTTTTTTTAGGACCACTCATTGTAAAGTTTTATCCTGTGTTCTCGAGATCATCGGTGGCACGGGCGCCAGAATGACTTCCATGGCACGCGCTGCACCACTCTGCAAATGTAATCTCGCGTGAATACGACTGACTGGAAAGACGGATCTCTAGAACACCTGTCTACGTGGTAACACTGACGCTTATAGTTTATAGATCTGCTCAATCGTGTTTATATGATTGTCTTCCGCGGGCCGGATTAAAAACGCCAACGGGCTGGATGTGGCCCGCGGGCCGTAGTTTGCCCACCTCTGTTCTAGAGGTACCTGAAAACTGTGTGCAGGTGTACTAAGGAGAACTGATCCTGCTGTAGTGGTGCCAGAGATTGGTTTATAGGTCTTTTTCTGCTTACTGCACCTTGTATAGAATTAAGTGTTGAATTAAAAACTACATGCTATGCATTGTTTTTGAAAGCATCCTCACTGTACTTTAAGAGCTTTGTACAGTGCTTAATGTACGGTACTTGTATACCTTAAAGTCAGCTGCAGCTAATATGAAGACTTGGCCAAATCTAGGTGTAAAATCAAATAAAGTGAGTAGTCAACTGAAAATAAAATAAAAAAATCACAAACAAGTTAACAGAAATCTGTGGCATTAGTTCAACTAAGGTTGTGATTGCTCCAACTGGCCAACTCATTGTGTTTTGTGTGATATTTTTTCACTTTGTGTATTTACCAGGACAAGACACTGGTCAAGAACATGAGTCCAGAAGATTGCTGAAGAAACCGTGGTCTAAGGCTGAGGTTGCTGCAGTCATGCGATATTTCAGGGATCACATAAGTAAAGGAAAACTGGCCACAAAAAACGAATGTAGTCATTGTAAGCTGGCAGAAGACCCTGTTTTAGAACAACGAACAGTGCAAAATATAAGGGACTTTGTCAGAAACCGAGGAATAGCTGCAAAGAGGCAGTCACAGAAACAAAAGCTGTAACTCCACTGGGAATCCACTCTGGGTTTTTTGTATACATGTTGTGATTATGTTGATGGAATCACTCGTTTCATAAATCCATCTGTTTCCAACGTGGGTTTTCTAAATTAGTTAAGAATCTGATTTTCACTGGAAAGCTTGTGGGTTTTAAAAGGTTTTGTTGTGTAGCTGTTAGTCACTGTCACTCCCTAACAAAATGATGTTTCTGCATCAAACAAATACACCTTTAAAATGAAACTGTTTGACTTTGGCAATTGGCTGTATGAAAAATTTCCATATGTAGCCAGATAACTTTTAAATATTCATGCAAAAGGGCAGTCAAAAACTACTGCTGTAAACATATAGTTTGTTCTTTTTGTTGGGGTTGTGTTGATGCCTTAAGGTTTTATCAACCTTTGCATCCATTGTTCTAAAATGGGTCTTTGCAAGTTCGATAATAATGGGGTATTGGCAGGAAAGTTAATGTGAGCGTTCAAAGTTGTGACTGTGGTTGACTATCTGTGTAACTACAGTTCAGTTTAACGTTCATTTTAACATAATTCAATTGGCATTGCAAAAACAAATCATATATGCAGCCAGATAATTAATAGAATTACGAAGTGCAGTTATTTTTATACATATTTTTGTTTATATGCTGATACATTTTAGTATTGTGTATACGTGCTGAATATTTCAAGTTTAAGAGCACTTTATAGTTAATAAAATAACTGTTCCAGTAATGCTTTGTGCTGTCAGGTGTGTGTATTTATGTTAATGATCAGCTATTTAAAAGTGATGTCACTGTCCCTTTAAAGACCCAAAAATGTTTTGTTTTGTCCTCGTAAGTCACACATTTGTCAAAAAGAGAACTGTCCACGTAAACCACAATATGATTGGGGTGCTGTGTATGAAGTTGTGTAGCCCGTACGTGAATGCTGAAGTGACCTAAATTTTTTTTTTCAGATTTTTTGCAGTGTTTTAATCCAACTCCCATTGCTCTAGGACCTCAGGAAAGGGTAGTCCATGTAAACCACCACCGGGCCTGTTCGGAGAAAAAGTCCGTCTAATCCATATAAACCTGTGTGTGTGTGTGTGTATGTGTTTCCAAAGAGGAATCAGTTCCACGAATCTTGTGTGTATTGACTCCAAAGAGTTCAGTTCCTCAAACAAGTGTGTGCGTACTGATTCCAAAATTTCAGTTCCTTGAACATGGACAGGATGTGCTCTTATGACTATTCTACCTGTTGTAGAGTCAACAGTATGGATACTCTTATCAGATATCTCGATGAACGAATCAACAAGTCAGGTTCCTTCTCTGGGACAGATTGCATGGTTGGCTACACCGCTTCCACGATCGTCCAGTCTCACTGGGCTGGGCTCGCCATCTTGGATCCAGATTCTATCTTGTCATTCAAAAAACCAATCAGAGTTCCAATGACTGAAAAACTCAACAAAACTTCTTCACCTTCATGCTCACAGCTGAATTTCTGGCAGAGGGTAAACTGAGAAGTACAGTGAAATGAAAATAATAATTTCATTTATGTTCTTTACAATTTCATTCCAGAAACCAGGAGCTGATTAAAGGCATGTTCACGGGAAAAAAGATTCAAGTGGAAGAGTGAGTGCAGAGGAAGCGCATACTTGAAAGATGCTCTACTCTGAGATGCATAATGTGCCCTCTATAGGAAGTTGCATACCACTACATCTATGGTATGTTAGTTTCCCTATTTTCATAGGGGTTACAGAATTCACAGAACTCTTGATGGTAACAATACCAAAGGTGAGGAATACCCGAGAATCCAAAAAGAATAGAACGATGGCATTAATTGTACATGCATCTAAGATCATGCTGCGTATATTGAAGAGAAGAGCAGAAACAAAAGCAATGAGTTACATCGGGATGACACAGTTTGGGTTCAAGAAAGGATGTGGGACTTGAGAAGTAATAGGTTGTAGCAGTTCGAAGAGGTGGAGCACAGAAAAGACGGCAGGCCAGAATTAAGTTCCACAAGAAAACTCTATTTAGTACTTTTCAGTAACGATTCATTCTCTCAGCCACACACACACACGAGTCGTCAGGTCAGGGAGAGAGCTTCCTTCCTCTGCTCTCTCTCTCTCCTTATATAGGGCGTGGTCACTGGGGAAGACACACAAACATAGATTAACCAACATCAGGTGCAGTGATTCTGCTACTTACCCTCCCTGGCTCCGCCCTCCGGTCACAGACCGATGCTTGACCACGCCCCCGCTGCCACATACCCCCACCACCCGACTCAGGCCAGGCAGCCGTCCGGCCTGCAGCTGACACCCCCCCCCCCCCCTTTGACGGGCGAGGAAGTCCTCCACGACTATCTGTGCCCCCGGCCTGTAGACCACCTTGAAATTAAAGGGCTGGAGTGCCAGATACCAACGGGTGATCCGCGCATTGGCATCCTTCATGCGGTGGAGCCACTGGAGGGGCGCGTGGTCCGAACAGAGGGTGAAAGAGCGCCCCAGGAGGTAGTAGCGGAGGGCGAGGACCACACACTTGATCACCAGGCACTCCTTTTCGATGGTGCTGTAGCGCCCCTCACGCACCGACAGCTTCCTGCTTATGTACAGGACGGGGCGGTCCTCCCCCTCCACCTCCTGGGACAGAACGGCCCCCAGCCCTCTGTCCGATGCGTCCGTCTGCAATGTAAAGGGGAGAGAAAAGTCAGGGGAGTGTAACAGTGGCCCCCCGCACAGTGCAGCCTTCACCTCAGAGAAAGCCCGCTGGCATTGCTCCGTCCACTGGACCGGATCTGGTGCCCCCTTTTTAGTCAGATCAGTCAGCGGGCTGGTGACGTCCGAATAATTAGGTATAAACCTATGATAGCCAGCCGCAGGAACGGTCTCGCCCCCTTTTTGGTCTTGGGCCTCGGGCAGGCCCCAGTTGCTGCTGTCTTGTTAATTTGGGGACGCACCTGCCCGTTGCCCAAGTGGAAGCCCAGATACCGTACTTCCACCCACCCAATCGCACACTTCTTCAGGTTGGCTGTGAGACCCGCCTGCCTCAGCGACCTAAGGACGGCCCTCAGGTGTTGTAGGTGCCGCTGCCAGTCATTACTATAAATAATGATGTTGTCTAGGTACGCGGCGGCATAGGTGGCGTGGGGGCAGAGGACCCTATCCATCAGTCGCTGGAATGTAGCGGGTGCCCCAAACAGCCCAAAAGGAAGTGTGACAAACTGGTGTAAGCCGAACGGTGTGGAAAAGGCCGTTTTTTCTCGGGATAATGGAGTCAAGGGGATCTGCCAATAACCCTTTGTCAAATCCAGTGTTGAGTAAAAGCGAGCCATGCCTAGTTGATCGAGCAACTCATCAATACGAGGCATTGGGTACGTGTTGAATTTAGACACCGCGTTGACTTTTCCACACAGAACCGGATAGTCCACACAGAACCGGACCGACCCGTCGGTCTTGGGTACCAAGACCACCGGGCTGCTCCAGTCACTGTGGGACTCCTCGACGATGCCCATTTCGAGCATGGCCTCGAGTTCTTCCTGAACCACTTTTTTCTTGTGTTTGGGTAACCGGTAAGGGCGGCTGCGCACTACCACCCCCGGGGGCGTCTTAATGTGGTGCTCTGTGAGGTCGGTGCGGCCGGGCAGGGGCGAGAACACGTCCGAAAACTCGGTCTGCAACTGGGCGACCTCCGCAAGTTGGGTCAGGGAGAGGTGGTCCCCAGAGGGGACCGGAGAGGTACGCGATGCCAATGTTCCCTTTTGAACCTCTGGCCCCAGCTCCGCCTTCTCTGGAACCACTGACACCAACACCATGGGGACCTCCTCGTTCCAGAGTTTGAGCAGATTGAGGTGGTAAATCTGTAGTGCCCCACCCCTGTCCATTCGCCTCACCTCGTAGTCGACATTCCCGACTCGCCATGTGACCTCAAAGGGTCCTTGCCACTTGGTGATTAATTTGGAGCTCGATGTGGGCAACAGTACGAGAACTTTATCTCCCGGTGCAAACTCCCTAAGGCACGTACCCCTATCGTACAGGTGTGTTTGCCGTTCTTGGGCCTGCCATAAATTCTCCTGGGTTAGGTGTGTGAGTGGGTGGAGTTTTGCGCGCAGGTCCATAACGTATTGAATTTGATTTTTACTAGGTGAAGGTCCCTCCTCCCAATTTTCTCACAGCACATCCAGAATGCTGCGTGGCTTATGCCCATATAACAATTAGAACGGGGAGAACCCTGTGGAAGCTTGGGGGACCTCTCGCACTGCAAATAACAAGGGTTCGAGCCATTTATCCCAATTACGTGCATCCTCACTTATGAATTTTTTAATTATATTCTTGAGGGTGCGATTGAACCATTCAACTAAACCGTCCGTTTGTGGGTGATAAACGCTGGTGCGGATCGGCTTAATACCTAATAACCCATACAGTTCCTTCAGTGTACGTGACATAAACGAGGTGTCTTGGTCAGTCAGAATCTCTTTCGGGATTCCAACTCGGGAGATGACTTGGAAGAGCGCTTCCACAATACTGCATGCTGAGATATTGCGAAGAGGCACTGCTTCTGGGTATCGCGTTGCATAGTCAACCAGAACTAAAATAAAGCGGTACCCTCGTGTTGACCGATCTAATGGCCCGACGAGATCCATCCCAATTCTTTCGAACGGGGTCTTGATTAATGGGAGAGGGCGCAAATGCACTTTTGGAATGGCCGCTGGATTTACCAACTGGCATTCGCGGCAAGCCGTACACCACCTACGGACATTGCCGTGAATCCCTGGCCAATAGAACCAGGCCATTAGTCGGGCTAGTGTCTTATCCTGCCCTAAGTGTCCAGCCATGGGATTAAAGTGCGCCGCCTGGAATACCAATTCCCGGCGGCTCTTTGGAATCAAAAGCTGCGTGACTTGCTCTTTAGTCTGAGTGTCCTGCGTCACTCGGTATAACCTATCCTTCATAATAGAAAAATAGGGGAAGGACCGGGTGGCGTTTGGCTGGAGCGTTTGACCATTGATTACTCTCACTTGGTCAAGCGCATGCCGCAGAGACTCGTCTCGCGATTGCTCTAACGGAAAATCCACAAGGAATTCCCCAAGAGAGGGAGGAGGAGCCTGCTGCCTCACTCTGACGCGGAGATGACGTAGACGGCTCTGTAACAGCTGCTCCCGCCAAAGCGACACTGGGACCTCCCCCTGCTAAACTACGGCAGGACCCACTCTTCACTAGATGGCTCATTAACTCCCCGAATCCTGGCCAATTAGTCCCCAAAATTATCAAGTGGGTGAGGCGAGGATTAACCGCCGCCTTTACTCTAAATTTTTCCCCTCGAAAAAGAATGTGGACCGACACTAAAGGGTAGCTGTGAACATCCCTGTGCACACACAACACCTTCACCCCCTGTGCTCCCCCCAGTGCCTCGTCTTGCACCAGGCTTTGGTGAATTGAGGTCTGATTACAGCCAGAGTCCACCAAAGCCTGATATGTATCCCCTTGGATACTCACCGGTATGTGATACGCTCCGGCCTGATCGAGGGTGGCTCCTGGCACATCGGGGATCCGAACCACCGCGCCCACTTCCATCGCCGAGCACTGCTGTTGGAGGTGGCCCGGCTCCGCGCAGCGCCAGCAAACCGGCCCGGGCTTCCTCTCTGCACCGGCGCTCTGGGGCTCACTCACCTGGGGGGGGGGGGGGGGGGGAAGAGACGGACATTGAAGGGAAAAACGGGAGGGCACCGCGGGTGCAACAGGCCGGCACCTTGGGTGCAACGGACCGGCTGGGGCGGGGCCGGCCCCCGCCTCCTCGTTGGGGGAACGGGGCGAGGACGAGACACAGGAGGAGAGAAGGAGAGAGAGAGAAGAGGGAAGAAGAGGATGTCCTGCCGTCGGAACAGCTGCCAAATGGTCCTCCACCAACTCAACAGCCTGATCCAGCGACGCCGGGTGGTGGCACTGGACCCACTCCGCAGTTCCCTCTGGTAGGCGGGCGATGAACTGCTCCATTACCACCTGATCGATGATCCCCTTGGCGTTGTGGTTGTCAGCCCTCACCCACCGCCAGCAGGCGTCCCGGAGCTGCTGGCCAAACGCGAACAGTCAGCCGACTTCCTCCAGACGCAGAGCGCGGAAGCGCTGTCGCTGTTGTTCGGGGTGCACCCCACCCACTGGCGGACGGCCTGGCGGAGGTCCGCATAGACCAGCCGGCGGGGAGCTGTAGTGCGGCCAGCTGCGCCTCGCCCGTTAGCAGGGGGAGGAGGCGCGCCGCGCGCTGTTCCACCGGCCAGCCCGAAGCCTCTGCTGCCTGCTCGAAGAGTGTGAGGAAGGCCTTGGGGTTGTCATGCGGGCCCATCTTGGTGAGGGGAGAAGGGCCCGCGACGGTGGAGGTGGTGGACCCCGCCGACGCGAGGAGGTGCCGGAATGCCTGTCGGTCTTCCTGCTGCGCCAGCACCAGGGCGTCGAACCGGTGCTCCTGCTCCTTTCGGAGGGTGACTAGCGCCGGGTGCTGGCTCTGCTGGGCCGTGGCGAGGGCGTGGACCTGGTCCGTGAAGGGGGATGACTCTATGGGGCTGTTCTTTTTCCTGTGCTCGAATCCGGGGTTTCGGCATCACTGTAGCAGTTCGTAGTGGGGGAGCACAGAAAAGACGGCAGGCCAGAATTAAGTTCCACAAGAAAACTCTTTATTTAGTACTTTTCAGTAACTATATTCACTCTCTCAGCCGCATACATGCACACGATTCGTCAGGTCAGGGAGAGAGCTTCCTTCCTCTGCACTCTCTCTCTCTTTATATAGGGCGCGGTCACTGGGGAAGACACACAAACATAGATTAACCATCATCAGGTGCAGTGATTCTGCCACTTACCTTCCCTGACTCTGCCCTCCGGTCACATACCGATGCTTGACCATGCCCCCGCTGCCACATAGGTATTATGAGAAGGGTATGTGAAAGATCATCAGAACATGACAATGACATCTATGCTTTGTTGATTTTGAAAAAGCTTTCGACAGAGTGAACTGGGTCCAAATGATGGAAGTATTAAAAAGAAATTGGGATTGACTGAAAGGATAGATAGATGATCATGAAACTATCCCTTGACCAGAGTGCAAGAGTAAAAGTGGGAGGAGAATATCACAACCATGCAGTGTAAGCAGAGGTGTGAGACAGGGCTGCTTGTTGTCACCATTGTTATTTTCAATTGATGCTTAAAAAAATATGAATGAGTTACTTGAAAAGTTGAAAATAAGTTCGATGGAATTAAGGTAGGTGTCAGAGTACTAACAGATGTGAGATTTGCTGATGAGCAGGCAATGTTAGCAACATCAGAAGAGGGGTTACAAAGAATCATGAATGCACTTAATGATGTGGCCAACAGATGGGGCATGAAGATTAACATCAAGAAAACAAACGGAATGAATGTGTCGAGACACAGTGGTGGCACACTGAACATCTACATAGAGAGAGAGAAAGTGGAACAAGTAAGTTCAAATACGTAGGAGCACTAATGACAGATGATGGAAAATGTGAAGAAGAAATCAGAGCAAGAATCGCCATGGCAAATAATGCATTTACAAAGAGAAAGGAACAACTCACTAAAGGTCTGAGTATAAAGTTAAAGAAAAGAATGGTACAGTAAAAACACTAGTGTGGAGTGTATTACTGTATGGCGCAGAGACTTGGCCCTTGAGGAAAGCAGATATAAAGCAGCCGAAGGCTTTTGAAATGTGGGTTTGGAGATGAATGGGGGAAATCAGCTGGAAGACCAATGAGGAGGTGCTACATATGGTAGATGAAAATAGAACTATGTGAGAATAAGTAGAAAGAAAAACTGGGTGGGACATATCCTAAAAGGAAACGGACTATTAAAAAAAGTGATTGAAGGTAGAACGACAGGCAAAAATCCCAGAGGAGAGAAAAGACTTGGAATGCTGGATGTGATAAAGGAAAACATCTACAGTGAAATGAAAAGGAAGGCAGAAGATAGAAAAGGATGGAGAGAATAGATGCCATGGACCTGCCATCAGGCAGAACACTAAAGAAGACGACATGCATGGCCAGTGTATTAGAATAGTCATGTGAAATGCGTTTTCAGGTATGTTATTATGGATGAAGATTATTTCTAATACAAAGCTAAAATACTCATCTGGACGGAGATCCTTTTTCATTTTAAAATGCCATTTTAATTAAAGCATATAAGTATGGACATAACCTATGTGTTTTCCTCCTAACCTTACTTGTCAGAATCACAATCATTTGTAGCTTTGAGATCTAAGATCTTGTTTTGACAAACTCAAGTAGCCACATCTTCCTCGAATTTTTAATAGGTTTCTACTGGTAGGTTAGTCCAACCTGCTGATAAGCAATCTGTGTTAATATGTAGCGAGTTGAATGTAAATAAATAAATAAAAATTAAAAATAAAAGGGGGGTGTCATAAAGATACTATATAAATACTGGTTATGGGATTATGGGACTACTTCAGAACAAGTGTAACAGTTCTGGACAAAAGCATATGTGATTCAAAAGCATTGCTTTAGAGCTGAACTGTTGCCATTTTTTTTGTTTTGTTTTTTTTTTAATAAATATAAAATTTTTAATGTTGCTCACATATCCCAGTTGAAATCATTATATGATGTGTAATATGTCATAGGATAATCCACTACTTTCTTCATGAACATTTTTAACTGCATCTGGGCAAGGTGTACTGTAAAAAAGCAATACAGCTTCCATCTTCTATCATTGTGGGTGCGAAACCAGCAATGTAACTCAGAAATCATTAAATAGCTGTACTTATTCTTGTGAACAAGAAATGAATCACTGTTATAACTCAGTCTTACAAGATGATTTATCATCAGGCTGTGACATTAAAAGGAAATGAGAACACAATTAAATGGACAGGATAAATAACCAAAACAAATATGAGTGTCTCATCAGCCTGTGATATCACGCCTTCTAGTCAGCAGAGGTCACTCTCACCTTAGTATGAAGTGAGATTAGTATGAATGATGGTCTGCACTCATCCCTCCACCTGTCCTGCAGCTGCAGGGTTCTTCTTTGTGGGGAAAAAAGGACAGAGTCTGCAGTAACAGTGAAGTACAGGTATCAATGGCCAGTGGTTCCATCAGCTCTCGAACAGATAAGAAGTGCTATCTTTGCAAAGTTACACATAGGAGGTTCATATAACACATCACAGAGAGGAATGAGTGAGAGCCTTCATTCCTACTTTCAGGCACTATGAATGTCGAGCAATGTCTCATGTCACTATGAATGTTGCAATGTCCAACGCCCCTTCCATCATCCAGGCTTTTGTGAATTCCTGAACGACCTTGGCATGACATATGATTTTATGATCATCTTATCCACTGAGCAAGAATACACAAATCATGTATCAGAGAGGAGAAATGTGAATTTTCCACGCTTCAGTGAGTGGAGCTGGACCAAAGAAAGGTAGAAGCAGTAATTTCATGGCCACAACCTGAAAAAAAAAAGTTTTTGTTTTGATCATCACTGATCACAGAAACCTTGAATGCATTAAATTATTAAAGACACTGAATCCAAGAATCATGAATCTGAATGTCTTCATTAACTCAAGCTGGGGTCCAAGAACACCAAAACGGATACCTTGGTGAGACTCCATAATGGCCCCAAAGGACACCGAGCTGAACAAACAAATAGGCTGTGCCTGAATAAGCATATCTACATACTATTAGCACGTAAAAAGCAGAATGGAGGGTGTCTTAATACCCAGTAGGCATTTAATAGTAGTTGAATGGTACCCGGATGATCCACGACATCCACAGTATGCAAATGTACCACACTATGCTATAGCATCCAGCTATTCATCCATTAGCCATAACTGCTTATCCTGTGCAGGGTCACAGGGCCAGCAGGGGGTTTCGCCCGGGGAGTAAATCACTCTAGGATCGCCACTGTATACATTCACCATTCAAACATAAACTTCATCTCTTTGCGCCACCATGCAAAGGGCAGAGTCGAGTACTTCCACACCGACACTGGTTTAAGATGTCTAATGCTGTCAGATGAGAGGAAATGCTCAGAGCAACAAATTGTACTTGACAGTAGAGAGTGTAGCCTAAATTTGGGCAACTATACATTTAATAGGCCACTGTATAATACTATTTTATTGCAAGTAAAACATATCCTTATCTTAGTTTTTATATAACACCTTGTATTTATACTCATTCGCCATTTTACAGTTATACCTGGTGTGCTTTGTAAGTGTACAGTTACTGACTGTAATGGATCTATCGCTCTGCAGTATTTGTCACCCACCTTCTTCCTGTCCAACAGTGGAAAGGAACCACCACAGCTGACTAGATATTATTTTCATGGTGGATATTTCTTAACACAGCAGTGACACTGACAAGTTATTTGAATGTTAATGTGTGTGGCACTGGTACAAGTGAATCTGAGATTTTTATCTTCAGTGTTATGGCTGAGCTGAGAAACAATCCACAAACAAAAATATCCGGTCAGGAGTGATGCTGTGGTTCGACACTGACCTCTGATGAAGAACCAGGGGAAATTTAAAATAAATTATGCTCTTTTCTTCTTAATATAGTTGCATGTTTTATACCACTCTGTTTGATGACTGTATAGGAGCAAGATATTCCTGTATGACCTCAGAGATAAAGGTGTGTGCATCTGGAAGGGAGGTCTTTGTGTGGCAGCATTTCAGCTGCTTACAAGCCATGTAGATACGCGCTGCAAAATTCAATACACCCAGACACATATACCCCTCTCTTTATTACCTCCAATCATTTTTCACATACACAAGTGTCTAAGCGTGCATGTATTGGTGCGCTTTCAAAAAATAAAATAAATAGGCATTCACCTACACATGTTGCTGACAGTAGTTGTGGTGTTTATGTACTTATGTTCACTACTAAATTGTAAGCGAGAAAGGAAGAGTGTATTAATTTCTACCACTCACCACTGAATTCAGGTAAGGGAAAACTTCAAGCCATTTATGATTCAAAATAATGTGTTGTATTTTTCTGAATATAAATATTTGTCTAAAATTAATTTTACAATAATCTTCGCTAATATTTTTTAAAAATATTGTTGTCATAATTAATCACTGTTTTATGCTTTTCATAATTATTATTATATATTTCATAATTATTTCACTGATTCAAATTAGCTTCATTTACCTTACATTTTAATGTACAAATTTACTCAAATCTAATATTCTGGTAATCTAAATATTTTAGGTAAAGGATTTATTCATATTTTCTGAAATTATATAGCAAATCTTGCTGACTGTGAAACAAAGAACAACATCGAGTTTATTTCAGTCCGCTAATTTGATTAGACAAGTGCCATTCCATAGATGCTGGTATTTAGTATAACAGCACTGTTACATTTCACTGTTTGTGTCACTCAGCTTGTCTGTTCCCCACATACATTTCCAATTATAGCAAAAGATGTTTACATTGAAACTGTTCATACACTCACTATGGGCTGTTAGTCACTCTTTGCATCTCATGGCAATCTGCAACTCCCTATCCAGCTGTGGCTTCATTGGGAAATATTTTAGCTGACGTAGCAAAAATAAATAAAATATTTAGCCATATTGTGTCTGAAATGTAAGTAACTGAATAATAAGTTCTTGTTTAGTGAACTGTTATATAAAAGCAACATCACATTCACAATAATGCTGTTGTACTGAATATTCACATGGCTGATTACCTGCAGCGAAATCACAGTCACGCTGTGTCATATTCAGTACAACAGCACTCTTTTTCATGTGATATTACTTAATTCACTGGTTAGTGTGAATGAAGTTTGATATCATTTTACCAAAATGTTATGAACTGAATGTTTCTTACATATGTTTCATTGCGTCATGTCAAATAACCATTGATGACTTTAACAGTTTTTCATGTGTAGAAGCCAGAATACTTACTGTAGCAGATAACAGCTTTCTTAATCATCATTTTGCATTTGCTTGTTCATTTTAACTCAGCCAGAAAAGGCATTAGAAAGAAAAATTCGAAGAGCAACATTTTCCCCCATGTCATTTTCATCTAGGTTTCCTTGTGGTGCATCCTTCTAGCGGCTTTTGCAGATTTTCATCTCAGTGGCCTGGCTGTGACTTTAGTAAGTGGCCGTTATAAACTTGTAGAAACCTTGCACTTTACACAAGCTACACAGTACACACTCTGTCTCATTGTGATTTGTTTTTCAAGGCTGCTCTGCTACGATATCACTTCACGGCTTGTGATCATAGACGACATATATTTTGAGGAATATTATCAAGGCGTGATCATGAACAACTCATCAATGTCGATGGTAGACAATTTTTCGGACTATTATAACCTGTCTCCCGGTATAACAGACATTCTTCTTCATGTTAATCATGATGGCTTGATGATCAGCATCTCCCTCGTTGCTGGTGTGTGTGTAAGCCTGCCGCTTTTCATTTGGGCTTTTCTTGTTCTTTACACTCTCCACAAACAAGGAGGCCAAATTTCAACCTTCATCATCATCCTCATCATCAATGACTTGGCTGAGCTGCTCCTGAGTGCAATTATAACATCATATTTAATAGACAGCCTTGTAAAGTCCAGTGCTACAAGATCTTTCAATTCTTCCACTGAAGCGTATTTTACAGATATCAGGATTTTTATTCATTTATTTATTACATGTAGAATCTGTGGTCTTTTCCTCCACCAGCTTGTGGCTCTGAAGAGCGTGCTTTCTCTCAAACACCAGCTTCGCTCTGCTCATGTCTTCTCTCCTCTCTGCTCCACCATTTCCTGCATCATTCTGTGGCTGATTGTCTTCGGATTGCAGTTCATAAATATGTGGTTCAATGTGATTTTTAGCTTTTTGCCTTGTTGCATTTTAGTCATCACATGCATATTCACTTGCAAAGCCTCTCCTGCATCTGACCACATCAAGCCCAGCTCAGCAGTGCTGATCGTTTCCACATTCACACATCACTTTCTGCACAACAGCTGGCCTTGTGCTTATCTTCAAAAATACCTCTGATGGATTTTACTTTGATGAACCGGAGTCACATCTCTCAGTCTATTTGATCAGAGTGATCTCAGACCCCCTGCTGTGTGTACTGGTCTGTAAGGAGCAGCTCAGGGTTCATAAACAGCAAACTCACACAGACATGAACACTGATCAGAGATCAGTTTGAGGTGAAGACCTGAGTCTATGAAGATATCAGAAAATACCAGAAATGTTCTTATGGTTGTCATCATCAGGCAGCTACCTTCTTGAGAATTGTGGATAAAATGGCAGTTTGTAAATGAAAAGAGAAGTGAAAAATCTATGACATATCAAACAACAGCAACACCAGGAAAAAATCTTTTGTGTGTGTGTGTGTGTGTGTGTGTGTGTGTGTGTGTGTGTGTGTGTGTGTGTGTCATTGTAACTGTCTACATTACAACATCGCAAATATTACAGCAGATATTTGCACCACTGGAACTTAAGCTCCCTCAGAGCCAAGATTGAATATAAATTTCCATCAAAATACTGCTTTTAATTTTTAAAATTTTGTTATTATTCTGCACATACAGTATTTATTCTTCCTCAGTGACTGGGATTATATCTACATTAAATTTTTTTAGTTAATCATAGGACAGGGAGATGGCTTAATTTGGGATTAGGGGACTCTTGATATGTTTTTTTTTTTAATTGTGTCAATGTGTTAACAATGTGTGTACAGTAGAATTAATTCCATGTGCTTTATGGAAATTTTCACATTGCCTTCATGGAAATTATGATTATTGTGTTTTAATTAACTTCAATTAACCACAATTGCCTGGCCAGATATTAATTCTTATAATCTTATTCTGCTTGCTATTCACATCGATTAATAGCAGTCCTTAGTGCTTTTAGGAACAGCATTTTCTTTCATCATTTGCAATTCTTCCTCACTTACAGTGACCGAGCGATTGGCCAACATTTTACTGAGTTGCTCGGGGTGATTATTGAGAAATAGTCTGAATTTCTCAAACAATCAGTGCACACAATATTCTTTCATCGCTTGTGTATTTCTACTGACACCAATTAATTTGATGTGGATGCCAAAAAATAAACATTTTATTTTATGATAGCAATGTATTTTTTATCACTGTAAGACATGGCTTATTCCTTCTAACACAGTTATACCAACTCCCTCTGATTATTGCTTTCAAAAAGATGTGGAATTGTAACAAAAATAGATTTGCTCATTGGGGGATAAATGTTGATATTTCACATCAAAAATAAAATCAGAAAATGTATAGAAGAGGATTGTATATTCAATGCTTGTGTAAATTGCTGCTGTTATGAAGGACATCCAGTCAATAAACTGCTGTGTAAAAATGGTGTTGCACTTGAAGAAACCTGAACTAATTTTACTGATGTGTTGAAATTATTGTTTGCTCGGGACACAATACCAGAAAAGATTCACCAATTACAGTCATTACATCTTGGAAAAAAAGGGGAAAAAAAGTTTGACAGGTTTGTCACATTGGACTGCACTGGTAGCTCAGAGATTTAGGTTCAAACTTAACAAGGTTTTTAACTCTCAGCCGCTCAGTTCTATTCTTGATGGTATTGTACCACACATAAGTTGTTTGTGATAAAATCATCTTCTGAATAAATAAACATTAGCTGTTGCTCAAGAGCATAAAGAGGTTACAGTGATCCCCAGAACACAACAAGACACAGAAGAGTTAAAAAAAAAGTGTATTTTATATAAAAAGGAGAAGAGATGTAAAAGTAGGAAAACAAAACCAAAAAAACAAACAAAAACAACAAAGTAATTTAGTCAGGTTTGGCTATAATTTTCGAGCAGCTGTAGTGTGGTTCAGTGAGGGACCAATAGGCTTTGGATCAACTGCAATAAAGTAGCAACTGAAGATTATTCATTCATTCATTCATTCATTCATTATCTCTAGCCGCTTTATCCTTCTACAGCCTATCCCAGCTGACTATGGGCGAAAGGCAGGGTACACCCTGGACAAGTCGCCAGGTCATCACAGGGCTGACACATAGAGACAGACAACCATTCACACTCACATTCACACCTACGGTCAATTTAGAGTCACCAGTTAACCTAACTTGCATGTCTTTGGACTGTGGGGGAAACCGGAGCACCCGGAGGAAACCCACGCAGACACGGGGAGAACATGCAAACTCCACGCAGAAAGGCCCTCGCCGGCCCCGGGGCTCGAACCCAGGACCTTCTTGCTGTGAGGCGACAGCGCTAACCACTACACCACCGTGCCGCCCTGAAGATTATTATTATTATTATTATTAATTATTATTCCCACTGCATTACTAATTATTCTCTTTTGTTCTGAGTGTTTTAAAATGCATCAATGACAACAGCTCTTCGCAACATTATAATCATTTACCATTTAATGTCACTGATGCAAAGGGCAGATTAATGACAGTGTTTTGTTTGAAACATAAACCCACAAATTCAGCAAGTATTTCATGCAGTAAATACCACAGATTACATTAAAAATATATATTTTAAAACTTAACAAATGAATTTAAAATAAATTAATTTTGCAGAAATGGAAGTTGATAAATGAATAAAATAACACATGGATAATAATAATAATAATAATAATAATAATAATTGTTGTCTTCATTGTCATTATCATTTCCATTGCATATTTTTCACCCTCAAGTCTAAGGCTTTAATAAGTGTTTAAAAAATGATCATAAGTATTTTGATAAACATCATCAGCACTAATACCTCTGAAAAAAAGAACACAACAACAAAATAAAACTATATTTAATTGATTATAACTATGTGTAATATATATATATATATATATATATATATATATATATATATATATATATTTACTTGGATTAGACTCTAATACACTGATACTGTATATCAGTTTATACAAAAGTGTTAGTAAAATGAAATATTTAGAAAAACACCACGATTTCACAAAAGTTGAATCACAGAATCAACAGTTTAAAGACATGTGGTTAAGTTAACATGGGGCAGCCTTCGGCTGAGGCGCCCTTGAGTGAGGCACCTAACCCCAACTGCTCCGCGGGCCCTGTTAGCATGGCTGCCCACTGCTCTGGGTATGAGTGTGTGTGTGCATGTGTGTGTGTTCACTGCTTCAGATGGGTTAAATGCAGAGAGGAATTTCACAAGTATACATGCGATGAATCAAGTTCTTCTTTCTGACCAATCAGATTCAAGAATTCAGCAGTGGTGTGGTATAAATGACACATGATACCATCTTTCTCTTTTCCTCTTTCAAATTTTTATTCCATCTTCTACAGGATTTCACTCACAGATGAAACATTCTGTTCGATTTAAGTTCAATCCAGGTTACCAGAGTTCTGCACAAAACTGTGAGTTATTTCACATAACAGTGATTTTTTAAATGAATGACTATTTGTAGACAGGATATCAAATCCTGATGAATTATTTTCAGAAATATGTTGCAAACAGTATTGATGAAATTGCATTGTGTTGATGTTTCGAATGCCAGATTTTTTCAGCTATTAGAAAACAACTTTTGATTTGTCCAGCTCCATTTGTACTTAGTTACATTATGAAGGTTTCATTGGTGTGCTTGTGTGGTGTGATGTGAATGTGGAGGTGAAGTGTTTGAAAGTTATGCAAAACAATGTATTTTAAATGACAAAAAAAGAAACTACTTTTAAATGAATGCTCTTATTCTGGAACATTAAAAAACATGGGCGTTTCGACTAATACACACACACACACACACACACACACATTTGGACACACCTTGTAATTCATTGTTTTTTTTCTCTTTATATTCATTAAAAGACACTTCATGTCTTAAAATTAGACTGTCATTTCTCTTTATTTAGTTGAGCGGCTCTTGACATCATAAAAATTAATGCCGTTGTGGAACAGGGCTATTTACTGGATTTTATTATTTACTATTTATTAACTGGGCGGCACGGTGGTGTAGTGGTTAGCGCTGTCGCCTCACAGCAAGAAGGTCCGGGTTCGAGCCCCGTGGCCGGCGAGGGCCTTTCTGTGCGGAGTTTGCATGTTCTCCCCGTGTCCGCGTGGGTTTCCTCCGGGTGCTCCGGTTTCCCCCACAGTCCAAAGACATGCAGGTTAGGTTAACTGGTGACTCTAAATTGACCGTAGGTGTGAATGTGAGTGTAAATGGTTGTCTGTGTCTATGTGTCAGCCCTGTGATGACCTGGCGACTTGTCCAGGGTGTACCCCGCCTTTCGCCCGTAGTCAGCTGGGATAGGCTCCAGCTTGCCTGCGACCCTGTAGAACAGGATAAAGCGGCTAGAGATGATGAGATGAGAATGAGATGAGACTGTTTATTAACCTCAAATGCATTAAGAAGGCAAGAAGTTACACTAACTTTGGATTCGGCACACCTGTTAATTAAAACGCATTCCTGGTGACTACCTCATGAAGCTGGTTAAGATAATGCCAATAGTGTGTAAAGCGGCATCAAGGTAAACACTGGAAACTTTGAAAAATTTTAACTATGAAATATGTTTTGTGTTTTTAATGTTTTTTTTTTTCTTTCCCACATAATACCATATATGTACCATATGTTGTCATAGTTTTGGTATGTTTTCCAAGTAAAAATATTGTGTGACTCCAGTTTGGTTTTCAGTCAATTATTTTCCTCTGGGTCATCAGTGGTGTTGGTAAGTGTTGTAACTGAAATACAAACATAATTCTAGATATAAGTATAATTGTAAAATTATTGTACCATAGCACTTTTGAATTCTTAAGTCTGATTGGTAAAGATTTTTGATTAATTTTCTGTATTGTAGCTCTGATGATAGTTCTGACTATAATTCAAATCACAGTTTATATTAATGCGCTCCTTTTAATCCATTATCATTTCCATAGAAACAGCTCTTTCACAGGGACCTGTATGTAGTACATTCTACATCACTGACAGTTAATGATAAATTAATAAAAGAAAGTTATGTCATTCAAGAAAGAAAATGTAATTACTGATATGGTGAATGAGACATTTATTTAACATTAATGGAAACAGTTTTCAGTGTCAGGGCTTTGTAACCATGGGAAAATCCACAGAACAAAGGCAAAGACTGCTTTACAGTTTCTCTGTAACATGACAAGCTGCATTTTCTGTTTTATTAACTTAAAACCAGAGAGAAAACAGAGGCTGCTGAGGGAATGTTTGTATATAGCGACGATAACAGAAATGTACAGGATGTAGTCATGTGGACTTTCCACAACATGAAGTGGAAATAAAAATGTCTAAAAATAAGACGTACCTTTCTTTTGCAAATTTAAAATGGTAAACACTGGCAAACTGCTGTGGTGTAAATGCAATAAAACACTTCTGAACATACTTTTGATAAGTCATCAGCTTCATGTTATGTTGGTCTGTTTCAGGACTTAAGTATTGATTATTTATAACCGTGTGTTCCAAAATGTTTGATTTCTTACACATACCATACTTTATTACAGCACAAAAAGAAGCAGAAGAGAGAACAAGCCATAGACATGTACGCCTGTTACCGAGATTCTCCCAGATGGCATTTTTATGAAAAAGTGATAATCCGTTATTCCATCTTCTTCATCACTGGTGTGTGTGCGGGTTTTCCAGCTCTGCTTTGGGCTTTCAGTATTCTGTTCTATCATCATAAGAGTGGAGGTGGAATCTCCTTCATTGCCATCTTCCTCCTCCTCAGTGACCTGCTGGAGCTGATTCTGAGTCCAGTTTTAATGTACATTTGCAAAGGAGAGAGTATTTGTATAATTTTGAGAGAACTGTTATTGGGAGCGAGGCTCTGTGGGCATCTACTTCACCAGCTGGTGGCATTAGAAAGCATTCTTACTCAAAACCATCCATCACTTGCTGTTCTTTTCTCCCCAACCTGCTCTGTTATCCTATGCATCTTTGTGTGTGTGTTCGCAATTGGGTGCCAGTTCCTTT
Organism: Neoarius graeffei; assembly: GCF_027579695.1. Taxonomy (NCBI): domain Eukaryota; kingdom Metazoa; phylum Chordata; class Actinopteri; order Siluriformes; family Ariidae; genus Neoarius; species Neoarius graeffei. The sequence goes on along the minus strand of NC_083571.1, from coordinate 50,698,423 downwards.
CAATATACACAATATACATGCCTGTTATAAATGTAGTTTTTTTTGTGTGTGTGTTACCTGTAATTGTGTGTGTAGTCACCTGTATAGTGACTTGTAAAGCCTCTGCTGACACCAACCAGGCCACAGACAGGAAGCCAGGCGTGTTAGTGCTAAGTGTTGCCATGTTTACGCTGATCATTTTATATGTGCCGTTTTACTTGCATTGTTTTTTTGATCCACCTTTTATGTTTGAGGTTCTGGTGAGTATGAGGCTGATTTCAGAGCCCCTCCTCTGTGCTCTCGTCTGCAGGGAAAATCGCAGACATCCCAAGTCTCCTGGAAGTTCCGGGAGTCTCCCGCATATTGATAGCGGCTCCCTGATGCCCGCAAACCGGAGAATATCTCCCGGAATCTAGAGCAAGAGCGCGCACGCGCAACATTAATGTCTGCATCGCGCATGTGCCGGAGCGCGAGAGCGACTGCGTGTGCGCCTGTTCCTGTAGCGCATGCTCGACAAAGAGCACCCTGATTGGCTTATTTTGCTGAGTAAACCAATCAGCTTTTTTTTTGGGGGTGGGGGGCGGGGCATAGATATACATAGAAGACTAGATGCCTTGTCCCCGTTGCCCGTCAACGAAGTCGAACGTCCGCACATGGCGGCCATCTTACCTCAGACAGCTGGCTTACCCATTACATTGTGTTGGTAGCGATATGTACTTTTCAGATGACCGTAACTTCCTCAAATTTCAATCGATATTCAAACGGTTTGGTTTGTTATATAAAAAACAAACAAACATAAGTATGTATTTATGATATTAATGATGAATAATCATTTTATGTTTAAAAAAAATACATGCTGAAATTCCTATGCTGTGAGAAGCCTAACACTGCATACTTATGGATAACTGCGGCCTTAGGACAAATAACCATACAATTTATTTCCAATTTTTAGTGAAAATATTTTTACATGTGATAGGGCTGTAGGGGAAGCTAAAGTTAAATAAACAGCTTACTCACTTCTGAAACTTCAGAAATACTTCATCCACCTCAAAAACCTAATGCACTCACAGCATAGCATAATAACAAATGCAAACTCACATCATAGCATAATAACAAATGCACTGTCTGAGTAAGTAATAGTATAAAACAGTGACAGCGACTCACAGTAGTTTGTGACAAAAAAAAGCCCGGCTGCTCATATCAGGAACTGTATTGGACATTATTTCACTAAGTAAATAACGCTACCGATTATCCTTAAAAAAATGATGTATTATCTTACTGGTGAAAGGTGATCCCGCGTGCCCTACTTTCCAGACATCGCCGGTTCGAGCAACCGAAAGCCGCGCAGAAGTCTGGCATCTCGTCACAGTCAGTAATTTAATTTCCTCTAGAAATCATAATGTAAGTTGTTTTAAATTAACCAACCCGAAAATGAAAACCATGTGCAAGTGCAACTTCAGTTATTGAAAATATTATCTCATGACCTTCCATGTAAAATTACTTGGTGCTACGAGCTAGCCTAGCATGAAACACAACTTTGACAAAGCTGCAGTAAGTCGTTTTGAAGAGAAAAGGTACGATTTTAGCATGTTCAAGCACCCAGAATTACAACCACATTAATAATGTTTTAAGAAATCAAACCATTTGTATATACGTCAAAATTTCAGCGAGATAAGAGTATAAACATTTAAGCATCTCAATGGTCTTACCTCAGTGTACTGCAAATTCTGTGGAAAAGCTTGCCTGTGGTAAGATGGCCGCCCTGTGCGGACGTTCTGGAATACGCGGTGAGGCATCTAGTCTTCTATGTATATCTATGGGGGGGCATGACTTTTTTTCCCCCATCGGGGGGTCACGGCACCTCCCTGAAACGAGTTTCTGCAGGTTGGGATGTCTGAAATCATTTGGTTCAAACCAAAGCATGTTCAGTGTTGCCAGATTGGGCGGTTTCGAATTCTACTTTGCGGGTGAAAAATGGTTCGGGCTGGTTGACAAAAATTTGACGTTAGTTCGGCGGGTTTTTATCAGATGTTTATAAATATTTCGCACCAACATTCTGTGTGAGAATGCAGCCAGAGACACTTATAGCCTTAGAAGGACTTTGATGCAGCACATTCTATGTACTATCTATGTCCACTGGTCTACATCCAATCCAATCCATATTAAACACTCCTCTGACCCAATCAGAGCCGACATAATATTATGCGTGTGCGTCACCTACTGGTGCATGTAGGATTCAGAACACAGCAGATGATTGCAAAGTTATAATCTGATTCAACCATACAGAGCCGAGTACCAGACAGCAGATTTTTCACCTCCAGCACTGACGGTCTCATGTTGCCATTTAGAAGTTGTTTGCATTGTTGTTCGATTTACAAATAGTATACTGGTCTTTAGCTGCATATTTTTACTTTACAAGATAGGCATCGAGTACATTTTGGGCGGTTTTAAGTGCATTTTGGCGGGTTTTGAACATATTTTGGGCTGGAAAACGTCAGCAGTATCTGGCAACACTGAATATGTTTTGCCGCACAATGAGAGATCCCTTATTTACTAGTTGGGGATGAAATGAATTATATATGTATATGTTATTTACCAGCTGGGAGGTCCGACCTTAAGCTGGTAAATAATATATTTATTTTTTTTCTTTCCCAAATTCTCACAGCAAATGAGAGCGCCCGCAAGGGAGAGCCGAGCCGCCATTTTGAATCCTCATTCATGGCTGTAATGTAAATTGCTTTCTCCTCGGTATAGAAGTGCACTTCCATGGCAGGAAAAAAACTACATTTTGCTGCCTATGGAGTCCCCTATTTATACAAAATTGAGTCATTCAGGATTCAGCCATGTTTTTGCTCAGCGTTAGCAACCGTTACAGGTTTAATAAAAAAAAATGTTAATGAAATAATTTTTTTTTTTTTCGCGGTCCGGTTTCCATCAAATCCTGTGCTCTGATTGGCTGGCGAGCGGGTCCGTATCCTACGATACAGACCCCGGTTATGGACCTCTGGCGACTCGCTCGTTCACAACAACAACAAACACAGTAGCAATTTTTGTCAACATTTATTTATACATTTCTCAGGAGAATATCATTAATTTTACATCAAGGATAGTGATAACGACAGTCTTCACAGCAAAAGCGAGTTTTACTACCCTGAGGAAGAAGAAATAAAAGAAAACATTTCAGGAGAAAGCTAAAAGCCTTGGCTGAATCCTGAATTACTCAATTTTGTATAAATAGGGGACTACATAGGCAGCAAAATGTAGTTTTTTTCTTGCCATGTAAGTGCACGTGTATACCGAGGACGAAACCATTTGCATTACAGCCGTGAATGAGGATTCAAAATGGCGGCTCGGCTCGGTTTTCCCTTTCAGGCGCTTACGTTTTCTGTTTAGAATTTTGTAAATAAAAAAATAAATATATTATTTACCATCTTAAGGTCTGTCCGTATGGTGAAATACCGTGACCTCGGCCTTGAATACTGACCTCAGCCCAGAGGGCCTCGCTCAGCACTTTCAAGACCTCGGTCACGGTATTTCACTATACGGACCTCCCAGCTGGTAAATAACATATATTTATTTCCAGGAGAAATGAAAAGTTACTGTTTAAACTGTTCATGTTTATTGTTCATGCAATAAATATAAAACACCAATATGGATATTAAATATTATGGTATATAATATTACATTAAATGTCACTTCTATTGCTCTTTTTTCCACATTTGATGGCTTCTAGTTTGATGATTCCTTTGTAAGCTTTTGCTTTACCACAAATATGCAATACGTATTCTGACGTTAATCTGTCTGTGTTAAATTGTCATAATAAACATTGCCGTAAGTCCTGTGTGTTATTCACTGCATGATATAAGAGGCTAAAGTCTAAAAAAAAAAAATATATATATATATATATATATATATATATATATATATATATATATTTAACCCCCTGATCAATGAATTGCAGGGCATTGTTTTATTTGGTCAGGATGTGAATCCGAGCTTCTTTCTTCTGGAATATACCTTGAAATGTGGGCTGGGTGGTCAGCCAAATGCCAAAGTAGACTTCATTTTCGTAAATTACTGTGTGTGTGTGTGGGGGGGGGTTATAAAATAAAATATCTGTATCGATGTGTTTCTGACCCACATTCCTCATAATTATCTGCTTTAATACTTTACAAGTTACACTTGTATGCGGACTGTCAAAGCACTTATTCCAGTGTTTATGGAGGTTGCAGCAGTGGTACTGCAGGTTTCATTTATTTAACATATCATTTGGGGACCATTATTTTCACACTCTTCTAATGTGCACCCAATAACATTTTATAAAGGTGTTAAAAAGAAGGAATACTACAACAACAACAACAAAAGTCACCAAGAATGTTGTTACTGGGAATCAGGAGTTCAGTCTGTGGTGCAATTTATCCTGCAGTATTTTGAAAAATAAGGATTAATGTCAGGCTTTTCTCACTTACTTTGCATAATTTGACATGTGTCTTGGGAGTCTCATAGCATTGTTCTGCCAAAATCTTCACTGAGTCTTTCAGCTTTTTTACCTGGTACTTCAGGATGAACTTCTTATACTTCAGCTGACCACTGGACTCAAGAGCAATCTTTGCTCTTTCCTCAGCTTCAGCCTGAGAGTCCTGGAAGCTCAGTGAATAAATAAAAGCTTTATTTACTTCTACACACGTTCATTTTGAAGGGCAGTATCATCACCCATGAAAATAGCTGAAAGGTTTATATGTTACAATGTTTAGAGACTGTTCACTATTACCTAACAGATTTTCTGAAATAAAAACTGAATAATAGTACACATCGACTGACCAGATCAGTTCCTCTTCAGTCACAACATGGCAAAGATGATTTTGTGGAGCAATTCAGTTTTGGGATATGGATTCTCCTCTCAAAGACCACTTTTTTCTTTCTTTTTTTTGGCCATGGTGTGATGGTGTCACAAGAAAAACACAACTGAAGGCATATGAACATGTCAACCAAAAGAAAATTATAGCACATCATCCATTGTGCGGGTCAACAAAGGGCATGTCTCTCAGTGACCAGCCAGGCTGAGGTTGGCGAAAAGCATGCTACTGACTGTGACAGCTTGTCCCTGTCCTCCAACCATCTGGTAATGAGAACTCAAAATGGAAACAAGTTAACAAGCATAACAGGTTAAGAATAGCATCCATCAATGTTTGAACACTGCATGATGATATCAAACTAGCAACGATCATCAAGGTTACGGAGCCACTTGGTATTGATGCATTAGCCCTGCAGGAAGTCAGACGCATGGAAAAAGGCAGCTTTGAGCTTGATGATGACTCAATCAAAGGATGGCAAATCATCTGGAATGGATACGACTGTAAAAAGGAGCATGGTGTAGCCATACTATATGCTCCTTATGTGGCAATGGATGAGTACCAAGAACACCTGAAAGGTAGAATTATATCTACTACTGTTATCATCAAAGGGATGCATCTTGCACTACTGAATTCATATGCGGCAACAGACAAGGCTTCCGAATCATCAAAACTGCTGTTCTATCATTGCTTGACAAAGGCAAAAAAAAAAAAATCTCAACAAAAATTGTTCCAAATTCAAACAGATAATTTTAGGTCATGTCAATGCCACTATCTCTTCAAAGAGTAAGGATTCCAATGCATGGGACTCTGTTCTAGGTCACAACAACTCTGACAGAGTAGAAAATAATGATAATGGAGAAAGATTCCTTACCTGGTGCCATCAAAATCAATTGATTATGAACACAATATTTAGATGCAAATGGATCCACCATGGAACATGGTTTGATCCTGAAACTTGGAAGTGGAAACATGTAGCTGCAGATTCTTTGGGTGGGTGTGTGCTTTGCTGCTCTGATGGCCTGAGACAGTTTGGCCCTAGCTGCTCTCAGGGCCACACTGTCACCCGCTCTGAAGGCAGCATCTGGGGCCTCAGTAGTGTACACACCTCTGCAGTAATCCACGGCTTTTGGTTGGGGTGATTGGTGATGGTCTTAGAGACAGTAACATCATCAATGCACTTGCTGATGTAGCTGGTCACTGATGCTGTGTACTCCTCTAAGTTAGTGCAGTCACCATTGGCTACAGCCTCCCTAAACATGTCCCAGTCAGTTCTCTCAAAACAGTCCTGGGAGAGCAGAGATAGCTCCTTCTGGCCAGGTTTTCACCAATCTTAGAACTGGTTTGGAGCATCTGACTAGCGGTCTGTATACTGGAAATAGCATAACAGAGATGTGGTCTGAGTTGCCGAGGTGGGGCGGGGCTCCACACGGTATGCACTGGGAATCTCATCTCATCTCATTATCTCTAGCCGCTTTATCCTGTTGTACAGGGTCGCAGGCAAGATGGAGCCTATCCCAGCTGACTATGGGCGAAAGGCAGGGTACACCCTGGACAAGTTGCCAGGTCATCACAGGGCTGACACATGGATGCAGACAACCATTCACACTCACGTTCACACCTACGGTAAATTTAGAGTCACCAGTTAACCTAACCTGCATGTCTTTGGACTGTGGGGGAAACCGGAGCACCCGGAGGAAACCCATGCGGACATGGGGAGAACATGCAAACTCCACACAGAAAGGCCCTCGCCGGCCACGGGGCTTGAACCTGGACCTTCTTGCTGTGAGGCAACAGCGCTAACCACTACACCACCGTGCCGCCTGCACCGGGAATGTTTGTGTAAACAAGATCCAGCGTGTTCACCCCTCTCGTTGCAAAGTCCACATACTGATGGAATTTAGGGAGCACTGTCCTGAGATTTCCATGGTTGAAATCTCCGGTGACAATAAACAGTCCATCTGGGTGTGCATTCTTCAGTTCGCTGATAGCACCATACAGTTCACAGAGCACAGTGGTAAATAAAATGGTCTACATCTAACAGTCACAAACTCCACTAACAATGAGCAATAACCAGAGACTAGCACCAAATTCCTGCAACATTGTGTGTTAATGGAAATACACAAGCCACCTCCACAAGTCTTACCACACAGAGGTACATCTCTGTTGGCTCGGAATGAAGCGAGCCCATCTGGCTGAATGGCGGTGTCTGGACTTCGGTTGCTGAGCCACATCTCCGTGAAAACAAGGATGCAGCAGTCTCTAAACTCACACTGGCAGGGATTAAAGCAAAAAAAAATCCTGAGCCTGAACTTTGTCGACACAGGCAAGAAACTAATATATATATATATATATATATATATATATATATATATATATATATATATATATATATATATGTGTGTGTGTGTGTGTGTGTGTGTGCACGTGTTTTGGATTGTGTGTTTATTTTCAAGCCATACCAGGGGGTTTGTGGGGCATGGGATCAGAGATTGCATGAATGGAAAATTAAATTTGACTTTTGAAAATCCAATACCAAAAACGGCCAGAAGATGGGAAAAGTGCATCTACTATATCTACCACCTGTATGTACCACATTTCTTTTGATATCCAGTTTTGGTGCTCAGCGTTGTCCTTAACAAGTAATAAATTAACCTACAGTCACAAGGTGAACTGTTACAAAGGTAGATGAAATTCAGTATGGCATTTAGAGAGCATTAAAAGTTTTAATAATTGAAATAATTTAACAATTTCACCATTTCAATAACTTTGAACATCAGTAGTAGAATGGCAAATTAAATACACAAATGTTACATCTGCCCCAGAGTTCACGAACTGCATTTTGCCCACGCCACCATGCAATTCCGTTTTCTCTCTCTCTCCCTCGCCCTTCTCTCCAACACAAAAGTTCATTTATTTTATTTTTTTTACTTTTTACCCTCTCTCCGTTGAATGGAGCCGTAACGGCGCGAGGTGACTTTCCGTGTCGATCTTCAGCACTGCACCGCATCGAAGCAAGGAAGAAATGAGAGGAGGGGGTAAAGGCTTTCCTTAGACCCGCCCCATTCTTCTTCTGATTGGCTAATACTGTCAGTTTCAGAGCGCTCCTTTACTACCATTGGCTGACAAACACAAGAGGGATTTCGACGGTCATTTTTTTTTTTTTTTAATTGCCGTCAATTTATTTTCGATTTATTATTTTTTTAAATCCACGGGCAATCACTACAAACCGGAAATCCGGCATGGTGCCGGAGAACTTTAATCCCTGCACTGGGTAGTCCATTGGAGTCGGATGTAGTCAAGTTTATTTTCTAGGGAACAGAGTAGAATGGATGGGAGAGCCGGACGGCTAGGGTTAGCTGCTAGCCTAGCACAAACACCCCCATGCTTGCCACGTTTCTGCCTCCTTGCACACTGCTTCCGATGACTCCTCCCCATGTCACGGGCCTCAGGCGAGGCCGAGGACTGGAGGCCTGTTCCTCACAGCTGGCCGAGGTTGCGTAATTTGTCCAGCAGATAATCTTTTATGATGTTTTCTGCAATGGTATCTGTATGGTAGGAGTGTCTGGTGATGGTAGACATGAACACCAGTTGATCTGGGTTCCATGTGCTCTACAGGGTCGATCAAAGGAACAAAATGACGACCCCCCCCCCCCCCCCCCATTTTGGATCCAGAGAGGCCGCTGTGTACGTGTTACCACCACACCGCTATCTTGGATTTTCACCATGGGTAACTAATTATGTGACAAAGTGTCGAGCATATCCTGACCCCTTGCATCTATTTGATACAGATAATAGATTGTTAGCAATGGATATCAGTTTTCCATCATCAAAAAGGAAGTTAAAGCAAAAACTGAGCAGAGCAAAAGCATGCAACCCAAAGCCAAGTTGATTTTAGTTGTTGACTTTAAGCCTCAATCACAACCCACCATATGTACTGCTATGGGCAGTCCACGGTAAAAAAAATTGGCAAAACCGTGCTTGAGACTTGCACGACACTTACATGTGTTCAGCACCGTAGAAGGTCGCAGACTGCCCGTGGAGACTTTTGGTCCTGTACATGCAAATTCTATGGGTCTTGCAACAAATCAAGAACGTATATACTACTTAAGGGACCTGTACTCCTTTTGTACGCCTGAACCAAGTCAACAGAATGGCTAGTAGGGGCTTTTTGCAATGACAGTAAGACACAAGAGTGAGGCATGGTCATTGTATGAGTGACGTGCCTCAGAAATACTACACAATTATTCCACACTTGCTATGTGTGCGGCCCGCAAGACAGAGATACATCTCACTTTCTACCCCTATGTGTGGCGTAATTTGTCCAGCAGATAATATTTTATGATGTTTTCTGCAATGGTATCTGTATGGTAGGAGTGTCTGGTGATGGTAGACATGAACACCAGTTGATCAGTTGATCACTTCACAAATGCTCTGACAATACATCAAGGAGGAACTTTCAGAAGAGAATAAAAAAAGCACAGAGAACATCTGAAAAACAGCTACTACAAAGAAATTGCTGACAATATCAACAGTGCTACAGAACCACGAGATGCAGAAAAGGAATTTGTTGTAGCCAAAAAGTATATCACCTTCAAAGCAAGTAACAAACTTGCCATATCAAATGAGAAATTGAAGGCTCATTTTGCCAATCATTTTGCTGCACGCGAATTGCTGACTCCTCCTGAGCTTGAGAGACCTGAAGATTATCCCTTCCGAAAAAATAAAATCTTGGAAGGTGATGAAAGTATTCCAAAGAAGGAAGAAGTGGTAGACGTATTGAAGAGCTTCAAGAATAATAAGAGCTCTGGGACTGAAAAACTCAAAACTGAGGGTTGAAAGTGCAGCAATAGTAAGTACTTGATACAGTGGTGCTTGAAAGTTTGTGAACCCTTTTGAATTGTTTTATATTTCTGCATAAATATGACCTAAAACATCATCAGATTTTCACACAAGTTCTAAAAGTAGATAAAGAGAACCCAGTTAAATAAATGAGACAAAAATATATTATACTTGGTAATTTATTTACTGAGGAAAATGACCCAATATTACATATCTGTGAGTGGTAAAAGTATGTGAACCTTTGCTTTCAGTATCTGGTGTGACTCCCTTGTGTAGCAATAATTGCAACTAAACGTTTCCAGTAACTGTTGATCAGTCCTGCACACCGGCTTGGAGGAATTTTAGCCCATTCCTCTGTACAGAACAGCTTCAAATCTGGGATGTTGGTGTGTGTCCACACATGAACTGCTCGTGTCAGGTCCTTCCACAACATTTCGATTGGAATAAGGTCAGGACTTTGACTTGCCCATTCCAAAACATTAACTTTATTCTCCTTTAACCATTCTTTGGTAGAACGACTTGTGTGCTTAGGGTCATTGTCTTGCTGCATGGCACACCTTCTCTTGAGAATCAGGTCATGGACATGTCCTGACATTTTCCTTGAGAATTATCTGGTATAATTCAGAATTCATTGTTCCATCAATGATGGCAAGCTGTCCTGGCCCAGATGCAGCAAAACAGGCCCAAACCGTGATACTACCACCACCATGTTTCACAGATGGGATAAGATTCTTATGCTGGAATGCAGGGTTTTCCATTCTCCAAACATAACGCTGCTCATTTAAACCAAAAAGTTCAATGTTGGTCTCATCCACCCACAAAACTTTTTTTCCAATAGCCTTCTGGCTTGTCCACGTGATCTTTAGCAAACTGCAGATGAGCAGCAATGTTCTTTTTGGACAGCGGTGGCTTTCTCCTTGCAACCCTGCCATGCACACCATTGTTGTTCAGTGTTCTCCTGATGGTGGATGCATGAACATTAACATGAGCCAATGTCAGAGAGGCCTTCAGTTGCTTAGAAGTTACCCTGGGGTCTTTTGTGACCTCGCCGACTATTACACGCCATGCTCTTGGAGTGATCTTTGTTGGTTGACCACTCCTAGGGAGGGTAACAATGGCCTTGAATTTCCTCCATTTGTACACAATCTGTCTGACTGTGGATTGGTGGAGTCCAAACTCTTTAGAGAGGGTTTTGTAACCTTTTCCAGCCTGATGAGCATCAACAATGCTTTTTCTGAGGTCCTCAGAAATCTCCTTTGTTCATGCCATGATACACTTCCACAAACATGTGTTGTGAAGATCAGACTTTGATAGAGCCCTGTGCTTTAAATGAAACAAGTTGCCCACTCACACCTGATTGTCATCCCATTGACTGAAAACACCTGACTCTAATTTCACCTTCAAATTAACTGCTAATCCTAGAGGTTCACATACTTTTGCCATTCACAGATATGTAATATTGGATCATTTTCATAAATAAATAAATAAATAAATAAATAAATGACCAAGTCTAATATTTTTGACTCATTTGTTTAACTGGGTTCTCTTTATCTACTTTTAGGACTTGTGTGAAAATCTGATGATGTTTTAGGTCATATTTATGCAGAAATATAGCAAATTCTAAAGGGTTCACAAACTTTCAAGCACCACTGTATCTGCAATACTTCTGCTGTTGACATTGATATGGAACATGATTGAGGTGCCAGTTGAATGGTTACATGCAAATATCACATGCCATTTTTTACGAAGGGAATAAGAACCTTCACAGCAAACTATCGAGGTACTTCCACTGGAGCAAATATGAGGAGGATTTTAGTGATCATTATTGGCAGATTTAAAAAATACTCCAAGAAAAGTATTAGCGATGCTCAGTATAGATTTTGGCAGAATCAATCCACTGCTCATGGAATATTTGTTGTAAAGAATGTTATTGAAAAATATGGTGGTACCTTAATTGTAGCATATATTGACCTGATTGCAGCATACATGTATGACCATTTTCCAAGGAATTTTCTCTTCGCAATCCTTACAATATCAACAGGAGCAAAACATCTGATAACAAGCTTGCAAAAACTTTCCGAAGGTACTACTGCATCTATCAGTGGCACAAAAGCAAAATTTGATGTCCAAGTTGGATGTAAACAAGGTGGGCAGGGATTTTCAATTATTAGTTTATGTTCGAAAAGTTGCCACACATGCTTTTGATGAAGCTTTCCCTGAAGGATGAAGAATCCAGTTTGAGTACAACATCTCTCATCTGTGTTCAAATAGAAAACAAAGGAGCAATGGAGGATTACATGGGATTTACATTATCCAATGGATTTTTATATGCTGATGATGTAGTACTGTTCTGTAGCACAATAGATGAGGCTGAGAGACTACTGAATATCATTTATAGCACATGTAAAAGATTTGGGCTAACAATATCATTCAAAAAGACGAAGACCCAAGTCTTCAATGAGGAGCTTACAAAAAAAGAAACTCTCTTTAGTGTAGATGAAAACACAACTGAGAATATGACTAAATTTATTTACTTGGGCAAGGTGATCTCAAGTGACACTAAAGTGACATCTGTAGATCTACAAATAGCAAAAGCAACAGCTAAATTCAGTGAATTGCATTCTGTGCTAACTTATAGCAGTATAAACATGATGACAAGAAGGAAACTTTTGGAAACATGTGTGAGATCTCAGCTTATCTATGGAGTGCAATCTTGGTTCCCAAAAGAAATTGAAATACGTAAAATGGAAGTGTGCTGGTTCCAGTGCTTAAGATGTATGGTTAAAGGGGGTTGGAAAAGACGTAACTCAGAGGAAGGTGAATAGAAGTTTGAATCTTCTAATAAATACCTAGAAAGTATTGTCAAAACTACCCCCTTACAAAACTTCATATATGCACATCTCAAATATATCGGTCATGTATGTAGAGCAGAAAACACCACCTACAGTACATGAAGAAGTTGTTATTTGCTAAACCAACTAGAAGATATGACCTTGAGCCATGGATAAAACATGCAAGAATTCTCAAACTTACGAAAGATGAAGCAAAGAAGTCAACACAATCTAAATTGGAGTTCGCCAAGCTAGTCAATGATCAAACAAGCTTGCCTCATCCACTTCAATGAAGTAAATGGAGGAACTCACAGGTACAGGTAGGTACCTCATGAAGCTGGTGAAGATAATGCCAATAGTGTACAAAGCATCATCACACAAGATATACACAAGCTGTGTGCAGTTTTGGAATGAACAAGAGAATCATTAAAATGTAAAATATTTATTCTCCACTGTAACTCTGCTTGGACGTACAGTTGTGCTTTAGCTGGAGTGAGTGGTACAGAGTGAATGTTTTGAAAGTTCGACTTGTAGACACATAGGCTGAAGTGATTCTTTTTTTTCCCCCATAAAAACTTAAAGCTTAAATATGGTAACGTCTCATTTTGTTTTACTGTCTCCTCCAACTCTTCAAATGCCTGCTGCACTTGGTCAGTCTCCTGAAAGATAGCCATGGGTCAGAACAGATTTGCCATCCTGGTACTCATATTAATGTTGGGTGTTGCCTTGACAAAGCCAACATACTGTTTTCTTTCTTTCTTTCTTTCTTTCTTTCTTTCTTTCTTCTCTACAAAAATTTTCTTCCATTTTCACAGGTTTCAGTTTTTGAGGTAGAGCTGTATGCTTTTGGAATAGATCGGAATTCCGGTCGCCACATGTATTCCTTCCTGTTGGAATATATGGGAAATATTTTGTTGGCCCTACCTTCACATGATTTCAGCCTTTCCTTAATCAGATGTACTGAAGACATTTAAAATTTACATTGCTTCACCAAATGAAACCCGAGCAACCGGCTGGACGATGATAGCAACCAATTAACATACTAGCAAACAACTAAGTTTCCTTAGCAACCAACTTTGAACATAATGAAATCTCCTAGAAACATCACAACACCCATCTAGGACCCCATAACAGCCACCTAGCAACACCGAAGCAACCAATTGGGTTTGTGTAGCAAGGACCTAGCAACAAGACAGCAACCACTGTGTTAGCATCGCAACCACCCAGCAATGGCCTAGCAATAAACTATGTTAGCATAGCAACCAGATAACAAGAGCCTAGCAAATAACGGGGTGAGCACATCAACCACCTACCAACACTTGAGCAGCCAAATGGAGTATTACAGCAACCATCTATCACCAAGTAACCAGCTGGGAGAGCATAGTAATCACCTTGCAACACCCTAACAAATGACTGTTTTAGCATAGCAACAAGGTAGCAACAGTCTAGGAACCAAATGGAATGATAACAATCACCTACCAACATCCTAGCAACAAGCTGGGTTTACAATGACTGAGCAAAACCATAGCCTAGAAACTAGATGGAATATGATGGCATCCACTGAGCAACACCATAGCAACCAGCTGGGTTAACATAGTAACACAATGTTTTAATGCTTTAACACTAATCTTTGAAAGTTTTAAACTTTAACAGCTTAAACTTTTAACACAATTTTGACAGTATAGGCCACTGGTCAATCTTCAAAATTCTGGAAGCACATGGCATTCCCAACCACATCCTGAGAGCCATTAACCCCTTCAGGCAAATGTGTACAATTGTACACATGAAGTTCCATAGCATTTTTCCTTTTGTTCGAAGGGGTTAAAGCCAATTACAACACGATGAGAGTGAAAATTGTTTCACCGTATGGGGACACAGTCTATTTTAAAATTCAGGGTGTTATGCAGGGTGATATCCTCGCTCTGTACCTTTGTGTAATAGTCCTGGACTATGCTCTTAGGAAGGCTGTCGTGAGAAAGGAAGATAATCTCGGTTTGACACTACATAAGTAGATCATCACCTGCAATATGCATCTGCGACCTCGACTTCGCAGATGATATTGACCTACTCTCAATTCAAATTGAACAAGCCAAAAGACTACTATATGCAGTTGAGGAAGAATGCAGAAAAGTGGGTTTGAAATTAAATGCAGGAAAAACAAAAGCCATGTTGATCAATGCCAATGTTGAGTCAATTACCACCAGGGATGACAGTGAAATTAAACACGCGCTCACAGAGGCCGGCGGCCAAGATTTCAAGTACCTGGGTAGCTGGTGTGATAAATCCAGAGACATACAATGGAGAAAAGCCCTTGCTTGGAAAGTGCTGAATAAGATGAATAACATCTGGAAAAGTGATTTATCTGAACATCTAAAATTACGGTACTTCAGAGCCACTATTGAATCTATTTTGCTATATGGATGTGACTCATGGTCACTGCCCAAAGCTGAGGAAAAATCTTTAGGCGGGACATATACGCGCATGCTAAGAAAGATCTACAATAATGACTGGTGGACATGAATCTTCAATAAGCTCTATGGAGACCTGAGCTCCATTTCAGACATCTGTAGAATCAGATGCCTAAAGTTATTTGGCCACATTTTTAGAGATAAATCCTTGCCTGCTGATCATACAATAACATGGGCTCCACCACACAGCCATCTCAGCAGAGGCAGACCAGCTGCTACCTTTGTCAATACACTGCTGAGAGACACTGAGTTTGAAAACACTGCTGAATTGGAAGCATGTATGTCTGATAGAGGAGTATGACTTTATCTATTTTCCCGTTGCCACACTGGCATCGACCGGAAGTATGAAATAAGTTAGTTGATAAATTTAATTTTACACAAAACGTCCAAAAAAATCACTTCCGCTTAGAATGTAAACAAACCGGCAAAACGACGGTAGCAATTTGTGAAAAATGCTTTAATAATAATTCTGGAAAAATAAAAAAGATACTTTCTTCCCATCAAACACTTGTATTCCATATTTTGTTGCTTTTTTTTCCTAAGTACAGTCCATTCATGAACAAAAACTGCATTTATAAACACTTTTAAATAACTCTCAAATATCTCAGAATAAAACAAACTTTTTCACTCTCATTCCAGTGTGAAGATTGTGAGCTTTTACACACACACACACACACACACACACACACACACACACACACACACACACACTTGGACCCAAACACATCTTCTTTTCTCCCCTCTGGGCCAAGAAAACCATATCAAAATACACACATTTAATGTAAACACTCAGTATGCAACACTATAAGTTGATTCTGTACATGAGCGCACTTTATCATGACTTACAGCTACCTGCTACATTGCTCGCTCATGCTATGTCGCTCCCTGATATAGTTTTATAGTGTTGCTTCTGGAGAATGTAGTGAGGATGGGCGGGCGCAGGTGGGCTCCCCTTATCCTACGCAGGAAGTGCAGATGTTGCTGTGCCTTCTTGACCAGTGATGCAGTGTTCACAGACCAGGTGAAGTTGTCTGAGATGTGCACCCCCAGGAACTTGGTGCTATTGACCACCTCCACGGCCGTGTTGTTGAGGAGAAGTGGAGCATGGCTGGGCTGGTTCTTCCTGAAGTCAACAATGATCTCTTTAGTTTTGTCCACATTCAGGATCAGGTTGTTTTCCCTGCACCAGCCCACCAGCTGCTCCACCTCCTCTCTATAGGCCAGGACGTTATCGTCCCTGATGAGGCCCACCACTGTTGTGTTGTCTATAAACTTCACAATGCGGTTGCTGGTAGCCTTGGGGACACAGTCGTGTGTCATCAGAGTGAACAGCAGGGGGCTTAGGACACAGCCCTGAGGGGAGCCTGTGCTTAGGGTGATGACACTGGAGGTGTTCTGTCTGACCCGCAGTGACTGTGGTCTTTCAGTGAGGAAGTCCAGCAGCCAGTTGCACGGGGGGGGGTGCTGAAGCCCAGGGAACCCAGTTTGTTCACCAGATGCTGTGGAATGACAGTACTGAACGCTGAACTGAAGTCCAGGAACAGCATCCGCACATGAGTGGTGTTCTCCTCCAGGTGTGCAAGGCTCAGATGAAGAGTGGAGGAGATGGGGCATCTTCAGTGGAGCGGTTTGGCCGGTAAACAAACTGGAAGGGGTCGAATGTGGGAGGGAGCCCCATATATACACAAGTTTTCCAGCAAAAAAAAAAAATGTGACAGAATGTTTGTATATCAGGAAAGAAAGTAGGATATTACATGAGCTTTTTTTTCTGCAAAAATAAGAAGAGAGTGTGACAGTCTCCAGAAGAACTGCGGCAGATTCCGTAAGATGATCAGTAAAACCTACAGCTCAGTTCTTTGTAAAACTGCACTTACTTTACATAAGACTGATATATATATATATATTTTTTTTTAAGCAAAGGGTCATCACACCAAACATTGACTTTTTTCACAGTTTGGCTCAAGACTACGACAAAAATGGGAGGCAACACAAGAGGTAGAATATAGATAAAATGATTTATTTGTAAAAGATATGTAGATCTACAAAAATAAATGTAGATCAGTCTCAAATCTAAAACGCCTCTGCTGTTGTCTGGTCTGCTGGCAATGCAGACCTCCCCCAGACAGATTGTGCAGGCAAGTGAGTGGAGAGAGAGACCAACTGCAGCAGCCTGGGATTTAAAGACGGGCTACAGCAGGCCCAGGTGTAGCTCGATCAGCTGATGGCCAGCCACTCTGCACAACCCTGCAACGCACACTCCAGACAAAGACAGGGACACCTAGTGACCCAGTGGAACACTGCATCCCACAGGGGAACAGTAACACAGGCACCACGCTAGAGGGGCTATAATTATATATCAGGGCTTTCCCCAAAGTGCGCATACGCGGCGCTCCACCATGCTGTGTGACGTCAGCACTGCGCTGTCACTTGCGCGCACACACACAGACACAAAATAAATAAATAAATACATACATACTTTAAATTGAACAATGCAGGGTACTTTCTGTTGTGTGGATTAGTTTAGTTTGCGATTGACGATGTTAAGGGTCATAGGCGGGTCAAATGATTTATGCACGGGAGTCATGCAGACAATGTGAGACACATGAGAGTTCAGTAAAGTGCAAGAACTTTCTTAATCTCTGCAGCTGTGTTATTTCTACCTTCATCAGCATAACATGGTGTCAGAAGTGAGCGTAATGCCACACAAGTGGAAGCAGCCATTGAGAGTTTTTGTTGTTGGGAGAGGAACATAAGTGGCAGTTTTTAAAGAAAGTATAACCTGCTAACTAATGTGCAGCAAGCCAGCTAGTCTCAGGCACTAGGATGAGCAGCACTGAAAGGAGTGGATCTGCGCAAGGCAGTGGGCAGGCACCTACAGCATCACTGCCTCAACCCAACATAACACCAAAAGCCGCTTTCACTATTCAACCACCCGAAGCATTCACCTTTGCAAAACCACTGGAGCAGGAGAAATGGATACGCCGTTTTGAATGGTTCTGACTCACTAGCAACCTCCATCTCTCGTCTGAGGCTAATCAGGTAAACACCCTCATCTACTGTATGGGTCATAAGGCGGATGACATTCTGCACGGACAAAGTTTAACTGAGGCTCAAAGACAGGAATACAAATCTGTTAAAGAAGCTTTTGGCAAGTATTTTGTCCCAAAGAAGAATGTTATCTCTGAGAGGGTGAAATTTAACAGAATAGTGCAGTTAGGAACAGAAATGGTGGATTCATTTATCACTGCTTTGTACACTCTTGCCCAAAGCTGTGATTATGGCTCACTTAATGATGAACTGATTCCTGACAGATTGGTAGTAGGATTGAGAGTCACAGCTTTATCTGAAAAGATGCAATTAGACAAAGACTTAACTTTGCAGAAAGCTGTCACTATGGCAAGGCAATCTGAAGCTGTTAGGAGACAGCAGTCAGACGTAAGCACTGATGCTCAGAGTGTCAAAAGCACCATGGAAGTGGATGCTGTAACATTCAAAAATAAAAAGCAAAAGTCTGGAAAGCCTAAGCCATGCACACAGACCAAGCATGGAGGGCCAGAGGCAAAACCGGATCAGTCAGAGCGATCAACATGCCATAAGTGTGGAAACACAGCTTACCCGAAATGCCAGTGTCCTGCCAAGAATGTAGTATGCCACATATGTGGAAAGAAAGGCCACTTTCAAAAAGTTTGTAGGATAGCCAAATTAGTGTATGCAGTACTTGATGTACAGACCGAAGGTCTCTTCCTGGGTTCTGTTGAGGCTGGGACAGATCCATGGTCAGTGGATATAAAGATCCAGAAACAAAAAGAAGAACAACAACTTTATTCATCACACATACACTTGTGAAATTCCTCTCTGCATTTAACCCATCTGAAGCAGTGAACACACACATGCGCACACACGTGAGCAATGAGCACACACACGTACCCAGAGCAGTGGGCAGCCATGGTAACAGTGTCCGGGGAGCAGTTGGAGGTTCGGTGCCTCACTCAAGGGTACCTCAGCCTAAGGCTGCCCCATGTTAACTTAACCACATGTCTTTGGACTGTCAGGGAAACCAGAGCACCCGGAGGAAACCCATGCAGACATGGGGAGAACATGCAAACTCCACACAGAAAGGCCCCCATTGGCCACTGGACTCAAACCCAGAACCTTCTTGCTGTGAGGCGACAGTGCTAACCACTACACCACTGTGCCACCCAGCGGCTTAAGATAGATACTGGGGCGGACATGTCAGTCATCCCACATCAGACCTACAAAAACATTTTAGAGTATGGTCACATGCCCACTGACACAGACTGAAAAGCCACTTTTCAGTCCTGGTGGCCGTCGCCTCACTGTCATTGGAGTGGCTAAAGAATCACTTAAAAAGAGTGAGTGCACAGTTCAAGAAGACTTAAGCCTCACTCACAACCCGCCGTAAGTGTTTTGGACACGTACGGGTCGCAGGGTTTGGTAGCTCGCAGCAGGGTCGCAGTGAACCCAGGGGAAAGTTTGGGGGAGGAGTACAGGCAAAGTACTTGTCAAGTACAGGTTGCATGCCTGACTTGCTCGAGGCATGGGAAAAATTGCGCTGTTAGCCTGTGGAAAGTGTATGTCTGACGCACGTGATCAGTGTGTATTCAGTGAGTGTGGAGTGCGCGTGACTTGCATTCGTTACAATCACTCATGACTTGCATGTGACGCAAGCCAGGAGTGGGTATAAAACCAGCATGTCTGCAGCATTCTGCATCTGTCTTTCAACTGAAGAACCTTGGATATTTTGTGGGAAAAATTTTCAGTTTAAAGTTTAGAAAATAGGACCCAAGAAGAAGCGAGAAAAAGTGAAGTAACCCAGCCTGAAATAGCAGAGGGGAAGGAGGAGGAAGAATTTGATGATGATGGTAGCAGCACCGGCAAGCCTTGCACAGACAGGGAGAAGTATGCCTTCAAGCTGGCAGAAGGCACAGCACCCTGCCAGAGGTATTTTCACAGGTAAAGACACATGCTTTCAACATTCATTTCAGTATGTATATGCTTATGTAATTCCTATTATATATGCTAATTGTAGCCTTGGTCACTGCATCCTAGTCATTAATTTAGTTGGCCATAGATTATTTGCAAAATAAATAAATAAATAAATAAATTCATTTAGTTCATTACACATGGATAAATAGGATTTATGACAAAAATATATTAAATATAGCTATAAATAAAAAAAAATAAACACAGGTTTATTCATATGCACTTGATTTTATCTCAAAATGTGCTCTTCCTTCATGTGATAAAGACATGGGTGGCATGTGGAGTTCACATGCGTAAGGACATGGGTGACATGTGGAGTTCACATGCGCAAGCTGAGCCAATCAGAAGCCGCCGGTGACTTTACGCTGTTAGTTTTCCTCTCTGGAGGTGGCTGCTTGCCGACATTCGCGGCAGATTCTGCTCACTGAGCACTTGAAACTTCGACATTTACCTTCCTCTTGCTGTCATTGTAAGAGTCAACAGCATCAAAATTGTTTTGCCCGCTGGCTGAGCGAGGATTTTGTGTTTCTGCGACGGACACTAGAAGAAATTGGTTGGAAGCTGGATTGGCGTGAGCTGTGATCGTAGTGCCACTGTATGTGTGTACAGGATTTTGACCTCTGGCTGTTTTTTTTGTCTGTCTCTTCTTTTTTAGGGTTTTCCTTCTTCTGTGAACCCCAGGAGCGGTGCATGGACTCTTCTGCTGTGATCACTTTCATACTGTATTGGTGGAGGTAGCTTCCAGCAGTTGTGGCGAGCCAACTTAATTGGAGATAAGAACTGTGATTTTGGTATCCACCCGATTGATCTATATATTTAATTTCTGGATTGATATTGTGACATTTCATGCACTGAAGGACATTCTAATTTTATTATTATTATTTATTTATTTTTGTTCTTGTTTATGCATTAATACAATACACATAAAACTTACCTGTGAGTGGTGTGCGTTTTTGCTCTTCTACTCAATGCAATTTCTGATACCCCTTTCTCCAGTAGCGAGCCTAATATTTTTGATGTGCTGGTCCAGAAGGTAAACATATAGTGGTATAGGCATCTGTAAACTTCAGCGGTTACTCTTAATAGTGTGAGCTGAAGTAGGTTACATAATTTTCATGTATGTTTCAGCTAACAACACCCAGAAGTGAGGACATTCCAATCCCATCATCGCTGTCAGGCCATTGTGCCATGCTCAGTGATAAGGACAAAGATATCCCAACACCCTGTACCACCACTCAGCAGGAGTAGGAGCAGGACAGTAGCTCAGAGTCAGAGTCAAAGTGTGTTTCAGTGCTCAAACTGTTGGACTATTTAGATGGGACTTTTTACAATGTAATTGTAGCAGTTCGTATGGGTGGAGCACAGAAAGACGGCAGGCCAGGATTAAGTTCCACAAAGAAACTCTTTATTTGGGTCTTTTCAGACTGGAGACAAACTCTCACTATCCACACACACACACACACACACCAGTCGTCTGGTGGGGGAGAGAGCTTCCTTCCTCTGCTCTCTCTCTCTCCTTATATAGGGCATGGTCACTGGGGAAGACACACAAACATAGATTAACCAACATCAGGTGCAGTGATTCTGCCACTTACCTTCCCTGACTCCGCCCTCCAGTCACAGACCGACGCTTGACCACGCCCCCGCTGCCACATATCCCCGCCGCCCGACTCAGGCCGGGCAGCTGTCCGGCCTGCAGCTGACCCCCCGACGGGAGAGGAAGTCTGCCACGACCACCTTGAAATTAAAGGGCTGGAGTGCCAGATACCAACAGGTGAGCGGCGCGTTGGCATCCTTCATGCGGTGGAGCCACTGGAGGGGCGCGTGGTCTGAACAGAGGGTGAAAGAGCGCCCCAGGAGGTAGTAGCGGAGGGCGAGGACCGCCCACTTGATCACCAGGCACTCCTTTTTGATGGTGCTGTAGCGCCCCTCATGCACCAACAGCTTCCTGCTTGTGTACAGGACGGGGCGGTCCTCCCCCTCCACCTCCTGGGACAGAATGGCCCCCAGCCCTCTGTGCGACGCATCTGTCTGCAATGTAAAGGGGAGAGAAAAGTCAGGGGAGTGTAACAGTGACCCCCCGCACAGTGCAGCCTTCACCTCAGAGAAAGCCCGCTGGCATTGCTCCGTCCACTGGACCGGATCTGGTGCCCCCTTTTTAGTGAGATTAGTCAGTGGGCTGGTGACGTCCGAATTATTAGGTATAAACCTACGATAGTAGCCAGCCAGCCCCAGGAACTGTCTCACCCCCTTTTTGGTCTTGGGCCTCGGGCAGGCCGCAATTGCTGCTGTCTTGTTAATTTGGGGACGCACCTGCCCGTTGCCCAAGTGGAAGCCCAGATACCGGACTTCCACCCGCCCAATCGCACACTTCTTTGGGTTGGCTGTGAGACCCGCCCACCTCAGCGACCTACGGACGGCCCTCAGGTGTTGTAGGTGCCGCGGCCAGTCATTAATATAAATAATGATATTGTCGAGGTACGCAGCCGCATAGGTGGCATGGGGGTGGAGGACCCTATCCATCAGTCGCTGGAATGTAGCGGGCGCCCCAAACAGCCCAAAAGGAAGTGTGACAAACTGGTATAAGCCAAATGGTGTGGAAAAGGACATTTTTTCTTGGGAAAATGGAATCAAGGGGATCTGCCAATAACCCTTTGTCAAATCCAGTGTCGAGTAAAAGCGAGCCATGCCTAGTCGATCGAGCAACTCATCAATACAAGGCATTTAGACACGTGTCAAAGTTAGACACCGCGTTGACTTTTCTATAGTCTACACAGAACCGGACCAACCCATCGGTCTTGGGTACCAAGACCACCGGGCTGCTCCAGTCACTGTGGGACTCCTCAATGATGCCCATTTCAAGCATGGCCTCGAGTTCTTCCCGAACCACTTTTTTCTTGTGTTCGGGTAGCCTGTAAGGGCGGCTGCACACTACCACCCCCGGGGGAATCTCAATGCGGTGCTCTATGAGGTCGGTGTGGCCGGGCAGGGGCAAGAACACGTCTGAAAACTCGGTCTGCAACTGGGCGACCTCCGCGAATTGGGTCGGGGAGAGGTGGTCTCCACAGGGGACCGGAGAGGTATGTGATGCCAATGTTCCCTTTTGAACCTCTGGCCCCAGCTCCGCCTTCTCTGGAACCACCAACACCAATGCCACGGGGACCTCCTCATTCCAGAGTTTGAGCAGATTGAGGTGGTAAACCTGTAGCGCCCCACCCCTGTCCGTTCGCCTCACCTCGTAGTTGACGTCCCCGATTCGCCGTGTGACCTCAAAGGGTCCTTGCCACTTGGCGATTAATTTGGAGCTCGATGTGGGCAACAGTACAAGAACTTTATCTCCCGGTGCGAACTCCCTAAGGCGCGTACCCCTGTTGTATAGGCGGGTTTGCCGTTCTTGGGCCTGCCGCAAATTCTCCTGGGTTAAGTGTGTGAGTGTGTGGAGTTTTGCG
Organism: Neoarius graeffei; assembly: GCF_027579695.1. Lineage (NCBI taxonomy): Eukaryota > Metazoa > Chordata > Actinopteri > Siluriformes > Ariidae > Neoarius > Neoarius graeffei. Next base: position 50,674,997 of record NC_083571.1, on the reverse strand, counting down.
CACAGGTCCATAACGTATTGAATTTGATTTTTACTGGGTGAAGGTCCCTCCTCCCAATTTTCTCACAGCACATCTAGAATGCCACGCAGCTTACGCCCATATAACAATTCGAACAGGGAGAACCCAGTGGAGGCTTGGGGGACCTCTCGCACTGCAAATAACAAGGGTTCGAGCCATTTATCCCAATTATGTGCATCCTCACTTACGAATTTTTTAATTATATTTTTGAGGGTGCGATTGAACCATTCAACTAAACCGTCCGTTTGTGGATGATAAGCGCTGGTGCGGATCAGCTTAATACCTAATAACCCATACAGTTCGTTCAGTGTACGTGACATAAACGAGGTGCCTTGGTCAGTCAGAATCTCTTTCGGGATTCCAACTCGGGAGATGACGCAGAAGAGCGCTTCTTCAATACTGCGTGCTGAGATATTGCGAAGAGGCACTGCTTCCGGGTATCGCGTTGCATAGTCCACCAGAACTAAAATAAAGCGGTCCCCTTGTGTTGACTGATCTAATGGCCCGACGAGATCCATCCCAATTCTTTCGAACGGGGTCTTGATTAATGGGAGAGGGCGCAAAGGCGCTTTTGGAATGGCCGCTGGATTTACTAACTGGCATTCGCGGCATGCCATACACCACCTACGGACATCGCCGCGAATCCCTGGCCAATAGAACTGGGCCATTAGTCGGGCTAGTGTCTTATGCTGCACTAAGTGTCCAACCATGGGATTAAAGTGAGCCGCATGGAATACCAATTCCCGGTGGCTCTTTGGAATCAAAAGCTGCGTGACTTGCTCTTTAGTCTGAGTGTCCTGTGTCACTCGGTATAACCTATCCTTCATAATAGAAAAATAGGGGAAGGACGGGGTGGCGTTTAGCTGTAGCGTTTGACCATCGATTACTCTCACTTGGTCAAACGCATGCCATAGAGACTCGTCTCGTGATTGCTCTAACGGGAAATCCCCAAGGGATTCCCCGAGAGAGGGAGGAGGAGCCTGCTGCTCCTCACTCTGACAAGGAGATGACGTAGACATCTCTGTGACAGCTTCTTCCGCCAAAGCAACACTGGGACTTCCCCCTGCTGAATTACGGCAGAACGCACTCTTCACAAGATGGCTCATTAACTCCCCGAATCCCGGCCAATCAGTCCCCAAAATTATTGAGTGGGTGAGGCGAGGATTACCCAACCGCCACCTTTACTCTAAATTTTTCCCCTCGGAAAAGAATGTGGACTGACACTAAAGGGTAGTTGTGAACATCCCCGTGCACACACAACACCTTCACCCCCTGTGCTCCCCCTAATGCCTTGTCTTGCACCAGGCTTTGGTGAATTGAGGTCTGATTACAGCCAGAGTCCACCAAAGCCTGATATGTATCTCCTTGGATACTCACCGGTATGCGATACGCTCCGGCCCGATCGAGGGCAGCTCCTGGCGCATCGGGGATCCGAGCCACCATGCCCACTTCCATCGCTGAGCACTGCTGTTGGAGGTGGCCTGGCTCCCTGGAGCGCCAGCAAACCGGCCCGGGCTTCCTCTCTGCACCAGCACTTTGGGGTTCACTCAACTGGGGGGGGGGGGGCGGAAGAGACAGACACAGAAGGGAAAAAAGGGAGGGCACAGCGGGTGCGACGGGCCGGCTGGGGTGGGGCCGGCCCCCGCCTCTGTGGTGGGGGAACGGGGCGAGGACGAGACACAGGAGGAGAGAGGGGGGGAGAGAGAGAGAAGAGGGAAGAAGAGTATGTCCGCTGTCCTGCCGTCAGGACAGCTGCCAAATGGTCCTCCGCCAACTCGATGGCCTGATCCAGCGACGCCGGGCGGTGGCACTGGACCCACTCCGCGGCTCCCTCTGGTAGGCGGGCGATGAACTGCTCTAGTACCACCTGATCAATGATCCCCTCAGCGTTGCGGTTGTCGACCATCAACCACCACCAGCAGGCGTCCTGGAGCTGCTGGCCAAACGTGAACGGCCGTCCGACTTCCATCAGACGCAGAGCGCGGAAGCGCTGTTGCTGTTGTTCAGGGGTGCGCCCCACCCGCTGGAGGATGCGTAGACCAGCCGGCAATTGGTGGGGAGCTGTAGTGCAGCCAGCTGCGCCTCACCCATTAGCAGGGGGAGGAGGTGCGCCATGCGCTGTTCCACCGGCCAGCCCAAGGCCTCTGCTGCCTGCTCGAAGAGCGTGAGGAAGGCCTCGGGGTCATCATGCGGGTCCATCTTAGTGAGGGTGAGGGGAGAAGGGCCCGTGGCGGTGGAGGTGGTGGACCCCGCCGGCGCGAAGAGGTGCCGGAACGCCTATCGGTCTTCCTGCTGTGCCAGCACCAGGGTCTCGAACCAGTGCTCCTGCTCCTTTCGGAGGGTGACTAGCGCCTGGTGCTGGCTCTGCTGGGCCATGGTGAGGGCGTGGACCAGGTCGGCGAAGGGGGAGGACTCCATGGGGCTGTTCTTCCTGTGCTCGAATTTCCCAGGTTTCAGCACCACTGTAGCAGTTCGTATGGGTGGAGCACAGAACGACGGCAGTTCCACAAAGAAACTCTTTCTTTGGGTCTTTTCAGACTTGAGACAAACTCTCACGATCCATGCACAGAACGATGGCAGTTCCACAAAGAAACTCTTTCTTTGGGTCTTTTCAGACTTGAGACAAACTCTCACGATCCATGCACACACACACACACACACACACACACACACACACACACACACACACACCGGTCATCTGGTTGGGGAGAGAGCTTCCTTCCTCTGCTCTCTCTCTCCTTATATAGGGTGCGGTCACTGGGGAAGACACACAAACACAGATTAACCAACATCAGGTGCAGTGATTCTGCCATTTACCTTCCCTGACTCTGCCCTCCGGTCACAGACCGATGCTTGACCATGCCCCCGCTGCCACAGTAATAAAATGCATTATTCCCTTATACTCATGTTTTATTATTTGACATTTGCATGGTAAATTAACATATGATGTGGTCTTCTTCCCTTCTACAATGCTACACACTACATGATTGGTTCCTTGGTTCCTCCCCAATATATATACCAGAGTCTTGCCCCTCGTGCCACGTGCGGTTCGCGTGCGGGTCGCGTGGGGTGCGTGCATGTCGTGTGCTCTGTGTGCACGCCACACATTGGGGTGGAAAGTGAGATGTACTCCTGTCTTGCGGACCACACAAATAGCAAGTGTGGAATACTTGTGAAGTACTTCTGAGGCACGCCACTCAGACAATGACCATGCGTCACTCATGTGTCTTACTGTCATCGCAAAAAGGCCCTACTAGCCATGCTGCTGACTTGGTTCAGGCGTACAAAAGGAGTACGGGTCCCGTATGTAGTGTATGCGTTCTTGATTTGTCGCAAGACCCATAGAATTTGCATGTGCAGGACCAAAAGTCTCCAAGGGCAGTCTGCGACCTTCTATGGCGCTGAACACATGCAAGTGTCGCACAAATCTCAAGCAGAGTTTTGCCAAATTTTTTACCGTAGACCGTCTATAGCAGCACGTACGGCGGGTTGTGAGCGAGGCTTTATATGTAGTCCAGGATCTTCATACTCCTGTACTGGGAAGGCCTGCAATAACCAAGCTGGCACTGGTAGCAAGACTCAACAGCATAGACACTCAAATGCTGAAAGAGACTTATCCCTCATTGTGTAGCAGTCCAGGTAGGGAACAGCAGCCATACACCATAAAACTGAAACCTGAGGCAACACCACATTCCCTGTTGATGCCCAGACGTGTCCCAATACCCCTGCTAGGGAAAGTTAAAGAGGAGCTGGAGCACATGGAGAATCTGGGTGTAATATCCAGATTGGTATTGCATATAGATTGGTGCATGGCTGTGGTGCCAGTGCCCAAGAAGAATAACTCATGAAGAATCTGTGTGGGCCTAACTAAACTAAATGAGGTGGTGTGTAGGGAGAAATTCATTCTTCCCTCAGTGGAGGAGACATTAGGGATGTTAGTTGGAGCACTGGTCTTTAGCAAACTCTATGCAAATATGGGTTTCTGGCAGGTGCCACTTTTGAAGGAGTCTGCCAAATACACCACATTTATAATACCATTTGGATGCTTTTATTTTCATCGGCTACCATTTGGAATTACATCAGCTCCTGAACACTTCCAGCACTGGATGTCACTTGTTCTGGAGGGACTCCCAGGTACAGTGTGCCACACTGATAATGTGGTCATATGGGGCATATCACAGGACGAGCATGATGAAAGACTGCATGCCGTGTTGGCAAGACTGCAGAACACGGGCATCACACTGAACCTAGAAAAGTGTGAGCTAAACCGGACTGAAGTGAAAATTTTGGGTCATTTGATATCTGCCAGTGGAGTGAAACCCGACCCGGAGATGACCAGTGCTGTACTGGACATGAGAGAGCCGTCCAGTGTCAGCGAACTTCATAGTTTCCTTGGCATGGTCACTCATCTTGGGAAATTCATCCCTCATTTAGCAGAGAAAGACAAGCCATCGAGCGCCCTGCTTTCAAAGAAAAATGAATGGGTGTGGAGCAATGCTCAGCAAAACGCCTTTGACCATCTGAAGCGGGAACTCTCATCCCGTCCTGTTCTAACCCTGTACGACCTGAACAAGGAGCTGAAATGGTCAGCTGATGCGTCTTCATCTGGGCTGGGGGCAGTTCTCCTGCAATGGGAAGAGGATGAATGGAGGCCAGTTGCGTACACCTCTCGATTATGAACAGAGACTGAGCAGAGATACGCACAAGTCAAAAAAAGAAGCTCTTGGCTCTTCATGGGGATGTGAAAGATTCAAAGACTCTCTCATTTCTCACAGACAGAATTTCAGGCTCGAGACAGACCACAAACCTCTGGTCAGTTTGTTAGGAAATCAAGCACTGTCCAATCTACCGCCATGGACCCAGAGATTCCGTATGAGATTCATGGCATACTCCTACACAATCCACCATGTTCCCGGTAAGACATCGCTTCCAGCTGATACACTGTCACGTGCACCTGTAAACAATGGCATCAGAGTCAGCAGTGCAGTTAAAAGTCTAATGGAGGATACAAGCATCTATGTGGACAGTAGAATGAGTAACTTACCTGCCAGTCCAACTTACCTTGTAGAACTCCGAGAACAGCTCAAAGCAAACATCATCTAATGAGCAACAAATTTACTCTCCAAGAACCTTGAGAACTTCCACGATTCTTCTGCAGACTTTGGCTCTCAGTTGGTTCTGTCTCTGCAGGTAATGCAGAGTGGTGTACATGTGGTGTATTACTTAAGATGTTACTTTCTTGAATGTCTTTTAACTGACACTCATGACTGTACCATTTACATTGCATATGCAACATGCTGATCATATCTTTTACCTGAGGTGATACACCGTATTACAGCAAACATCCAGCCACAGATATCCAGGCAAAAGGCTCATGCTCAGAACAGTTACAGACTTTTAACATCTTAATTAACATCATAATTATTATGAATGTCCAACTAATATTCAGTATTTGTTTCAGACATTAAAGATAAAGGGCAGAGTGGAGTACTTCCACACCTACACTGGTTTAAGATGTTGAATGCTGTCAGATGAGATTAAAAGCTACCAGCAACAAATTGGACTTGACAGGAGAGTGTGTAGCCTATAAAAAATTTGGGTTAATATACATTGAATAGGCCAATGTATAGTACTATTTTACTGCAAGTAAAACATATCCTAATCTTAGTTTTTATATAACACTTACCTTGTATTTATACTCATTAGCCATTTTACAGTTATACCTGGTGTGCTTTGTAAGTGTACAGTTACTGACTGTAATGGATCTATTGCTCTGCAGTATTTGTCACCCACCTTCTTCCTGTCCAACAGTGGAAAGGAACCACCACAGCTGACTAGATATTATTTTCATGGTGGATATTTCTTAACACAGCAGTGACACTGACAAGTTATTTGAATGTTAATGTGTGTGGCACTGGTACAAGTGAATCTGAGATTTTTAACTTCAGTGTTATGGGTGAGCTGGGAAACAATCCACAAACAAAAATATCCAGTCAGGAGTGATGCTGTGGTTCGACACTGACCTCTGATGAAGAACCGGGGGAAATTTAACAAACTATGCTCTTTTATTTCTTTTTTCCTTTTTTTCATATAGTTGCATGTTTTATATCATTCTGTTTGATGACAGTATGGGAGCAAGATATTCCTGTATGACCTCAGAGAAAAAGGTGTGTGCATCTGGAAGGGAGGTCTTTGTGTGGCAGCATTTCAGCTGCTTACAAGCCACACAGATCAGATCTGAAAGAAGAAAAAAAAAAAGTAAATACACCCAGACACATACCGTACCGTATATCCCTCCCTGTCTAATCTACACAATCATTTTTCACATACACAAGTGTCTAAGAGTGCATGGAGGTGCTCTTAAAATAAATAAATAAATAAAAATCAATAGATATTAACCGTCTCACGGTATTGCTTGTTGTAGTGGTGTTTATGTACTTATATTAACTCCTAAATTGCAAGCGAGAAAGGAAGTGTGTGTTCATTTCTACCACCCACCACTGAATTCAGGTAAGAGAAAACTTCAAATAACATGTTGCATTTTTATGGATATAAAAATGTTGACCTCTCGATTAATTTTACAATAATCATTTACTGTATTTTGTTTTTATATTTTTGTCATTATTAATAATTATATGCTTTATTATTTCACTGCTTCAATTTAATTTGTTACCTTGAGTTTTAACACAAATTTACTCAAATCTAACATTCTGATAATCTATATATCATAGACAAAGGATTTATTTATATTTTCTGATATTATATTGTGAAATATAGAAAATTATGAAGTTAGTTTCAGTCCGTCAATTTGATTGGACAAGTGCTATTCCATACATGCTGATATTTGGTATAACAGCACTGTTACATTTCACTGTTTGTGTCACTCAGCTTGTCTGTTCCCCACATACATTTCCAATTACAGCAAAATATCTTTAGACTGAAATTTTTAAAACACTCACTACAGGCTGTCACTCTTTGCATCTCATGCCAATACGCAACTCTCTATCCAGCTGTGGTTTCACTGGGAACTATTTTAGCTGCCATAGCAAAAATAAACAAACTATTTAAACAATATCGGCTGGCTTTGAGTGGTATATCACATGTATTCCATTCAGCTAACATGATATTGAACGAGTTGAAGATGAGTGAAAAAGTTGCCTGGATGTAGAATAATTAGCCATATTGTGTCTGAAATGTAAATTACTGAATAATAAGTTCTTGTTTAGAGAACTGTTATATAAAAGCAACATCACACTCACAATAACGCTGTTGTACTGAATATTCACATGGCTGATTACCTGCAGCTAAATCACAGTCACGCTGTGTCATATTCAGTACAACAGCAATCTTGTTCATGTGATATTACTTAATTCACTGGTTAGCGTGAATGCAGTTTGATATCATTTTACCAAAATGTCTCATCTCATCATCTCTAGCCGCTTTATCCTGTTCTACAGGGTCGCAAGCAAGCTGGAGCCTATCCCAGCTGACTACGGGCGAAAGGCAGGGTACACCCTGGACAAGTCGCCAGATCATCACAGGGCTGACACATGGACGCAGACAACCATTCACACTCACGTTCACACCTACGGTAAATTTAGAGTCACCAGTTAACCTAACCTGCATGTCTTTGGACTGTGGGGGAAACCGGAGCACCCGGAGGAAACCCACGCGGACACGGGGAGAACATGCAAACTCCGCACAGAAAGGCCCTCGCCGGCCACGGGGCTCGAACCCGGACCTTCTTGCTGTGAGGCGACAGCGCTAACCACTACACCACCGTGCCGCCCTTTACCAAAATGTTATTTACTGAATGTTTCTTAAATATGTTTCATTGTGTCATGACAAATAACCATCGATGACTAACATTTTTTCATGTGTAGAAGCCTTAATGCATTCTGTAGCAGATCATAACAGTTTTGTTAATAATCATTTGTGCATTTGTTTATTCATTTTAACTCAGCCAGAAAAGGCATTAGAAAAAAAAAGAAAAATTCTAAGAGCAGCACTTTTCACCATGTCATTTTCATCTAGGTTTCCTTGTGGTGCATCCTTCTCGTGGCTTCAGCAGATTTTCATCTCAGTGGGCTGTCTGTGACTTTAGTAAGTGGCCGTTATAAACTTGTAGAAACCTTGCACTTTACACACCCATAAACTACACAGTACACACTCTGTCTCACTGTGATTTGTTTTTCAAGGCTGTTCTGCTACGATACCACTTCATACCTTGTGATCATGGACGACATATATTTTGAGTTCGGGTATTTCAGCGTTAATGATGGTAATCCAACCATTTATCTTCGTGGTTATGATGAATGCCTGATGATCAGCATCTCCCTTGTCGCTGGTGTGTGTGTAAGCCTGCCAGCTTTGATTTGGGCTCTTCATGTTCTTTACACTCTCCACAAACATGGAAGCCAAATTTCAGCCTTCATCATCATCCTCATCATCAGTGACTTGGCTGAGCTGCTCCTGAGTGCAATTATAGCATCAAATGCAATAGACAGCCTTGTAAAGTTCAGTGTGACAAGATCATTAAAAACTTTAAAAGCTGCCAGATATGAATATTTAATAACTACCAAGACTATATCAGTGCATTTATTTATGACATTTAGAATTGGTGGTCTTTTCCTCCACCAGCTTGTAGCTCTGAAAAACACGCTTTCTCTCAAAAACCAGCTCTGCTCTGCTCATGTCTTCTCTCCTCTCTGCTCCACCATTTCCTGTATCATTCTGTGGCTGATTGCCTTCGGATTACAGTTTACAGATATGTGGATCAGTGTGATTTTTAGCTTTTTGCCTTGTTTCATTTTAGTCATCACATGCATCCTCACTTGCAAAGCCTCTCCTGCATCTGACCATATCAAGCCCGGCTCAGCAGTGCTGATAGTATCTACACTCACACTTATCACTTTCTGCACAACAGCTGGCCTTGTGCTTATCTGAGAAATTAACTACGGTCCAATTTACTTTTATAGACCTTCACATTTCTCAGCCTCTTTGATCAGTTTGAGAGTGATCTCGGACCCCCTGCTGTGTGTACTGGTCTGTAAGGAGCAGCTCAGGGTTCATAAACAGCAAACTCACACAGACATGAACACTGATCAGAGATCAGTTTGATTTGAAGCCCTAAGTGTTATATGAAGATATCAGAAGATGCAAGAAATGTTCTGATGGTTGTTATCAGGCAGCTATGGTCTTGAGAATTGTGGATAAAATGGCAGTTTGTAAATGAAAACGGAAGCTAAAAATCTACTACATATCAAACAATAGCAACACAAGGAAAGAGTCTTTTTTTCGACATTTTCTAGATTATAACAATTACAGCAGATAGTTCCACCAGTCAAACTTAAGCTCCTATTATTATATAATATATTACTTGCTGTTGTATGCAAACATGCAAATTGTATTTTTTAATGATTTAAAGGTTGCCTGTTCTTTGACACCATTAAAAATTCAAAAAAGGAAAGTTATTTTCTTGTGTTTGCCCATCATTCATAGCTAGAGAAATCTCTGTTGGTTAGATAAACCTCTGCTGATCCCTTACTCTGGAAATTAGCAAGCATTAAATAATCATGATCAAATCATATAAAGTTAATAGGAACAGCTGGTAAAATAAACATGTATCCATATACACTGATTGCTGAAGGTGTAAATTAATTCTATCAACTTAATTTTTTGCAGTTGTATTTATACATCAATTTGTGTGATGATAAAGGTTTTGAGAGTCTAAAAATGTTTGGTTTAGATACCCTGAAAGTGCTTGAATTTTACTTTTAAAAAGTGAACGAACCCCGATTAAAATAAACTGTTGAACGAAATTGGACTGTTTTGTGTATTTTTTAAATAACATTTTTGACCATTCTCGCATACAAGCTTATTTATCAGAGAATATTTACTGACATAAGGCAAACCTATTCAAGCTGTAATTTATGAGTCTAATATATAGAGGCACTGCCTAAAAGCGGAGCTCCCATCTGTTTCTGGGTTGTAGAATTTTATTATATCATAGCCAGCCTCTTTTGTTTTATTTTTCTACCATTATAGTTACTATACTGTTTCCTTATGTTGCACAAAATGTCGGGCGACAACAGTGACAAGTTACTCACTAGATTAGATTAGATAAAACTTTATTGATCCCTTTGGGAGGGTTCCCTCAGGGAAATTAAGATTCCAGCAGCATCATTATTACAGATAAACAGAGAAAAGAAAGAGAGGAAAACTTCTAGATAAATTAAAATAAATTAAGTATTTACGTATACAAAAAGAATAAGATACAGTGGTGCTTTAAAGTTTGTGAACCCTTTAGAATTTTCTATATTTCTGCATAAATATGACCTAAAACATCATCAGATTTTCACACAAGTCCTAAAAGTAGATAAAGAGAACCCAGTTAAAGAAATGAGACAAAAATATTATACTTGGCCATTTATTTATTGAGGAAAATGATCCAATATTACATATCAGTGAGTGGCAAAAGTATGTGAACCTCTAGGATTAGCAGTTCATTTGAAGGTGAAATTCGAGTCAGTCTGTTTTCAATCAATGGGATGACAATCAGGTGTGAGTGGGCACCCTGTTTTATTTAAATAACTGGGATTTATCAAAGTCTGATCTTCACAACACATGTTTGTGGAAGTGTATCATGGCATGAACAAAGGAAATTTCTGAAGACCTCAGAAAAAGTGTTGTTGATGCTCATCAGGCTGGAAAAGGTTACAAAATCATCTCTAAAGAGTTCGGACTCCACCAATCCACAGTCAGACAGATTGTGTACAAATGGAGGAAATTCAAGACCATTGTTACCCTCCCCAGGAGTGGTAGACCAACAAAGATCACTCCAAGAGCAAGGCGTGTAATAGTCGGCGAGGTCACAAAGGACCCCAGGGTAACTTCTAAGCAACTGAAGGCCTCTCTCACATTGGCTAATGTTAATATTCATGAGTCCACCATCAGGAGAACACTGAACACCAATGGTGTGCATGGCAGGGTTGCAAGGAGAAAGTCACTGCTCTCCAAAAAGAACATTGCTGTTCATCTGCAGTTTGCTAAAGATCACGTGGACAAGCCAGAAGGCTACTGGAAAAATGTTTTGTGGACAGATGAGGCCAAAATAGAACCTTTTGGTTTAAATGAGAAGCATTATGTTTGGAGAAAGGAAAACACTGCATTCCAGCATAAGAACCTTATCCCATCTGTGAAACATGGTGGTGGTAGTATCATGGTTTGGGCCTGTTTTGTTGCATCTGGGCCAGGATGGCTTGCCATCATTGATGGAACAATGAATTGTGAATTATACCAGCGAATTCTAAAGGAAAATGTCAGGACATCTGTCCATGAACTGAATCTCAAGAGAAGGTGGGTCATGCAGCAAGACAACGACCCGAAGCACACAAGTCATTCTACCAAAGAATGGTTAAAGAAGAATAAAGTTAATGTTTTGGAATGGCTAAGTCAAAGTCCTGACCTTAATCCAATGGACATGTTGTGGAAGGACCTGAAGTGAGCAGTTCATGTGAGGGAACCCACCAACATCCCAGAGTTGAAGCTGTTCTTTATGGAGGAATGGGCTAAAATTCCTCCAAGCCGGTGTGCAGGACCGATCAGCAGTTACTGGAAACATTTAGTTGCAGTTATTGCTGCTCAAGGGGGTCACACCAGATACTGCAAGCAAAGGTTCACATACTTTTGCCACTCACAGATATGTAATATTGGATCATTTTCCTCAATAAATAAATGGCCAAGTATAATATTTTTGTCTCATTTGTTTAACTGGGTTCTCTTTATCTACTTTTAGGACTTGTGTGAAAATTTGATGATGTTTTCAGTCATATTTATGCAGAAATAAAGAAAATTCTAAAGGGTTCACAAACTTTCAAGCACCACTGTATGGGGAAGAGAGGAAGGAGGGGAAAAAAAGAGGGGGGTGACAGCAGGATATTGCACTTTATATTGCACATTGTCCAGTATTGCTTATTGTTAGGCTAGGCTACTGCTCCTTCCCATCCTCTGTCCTCCTGTTACCCCTCCTTACCCCCAGAAAGGAGTTGTACAGTCTGATGGTGTGAGGGACAAAGGAGTTTTTAAGTCTGTTCGTCCTGCACTTGGGAAGGAGCATTCTGTCACTGAACAGGCTCCTCTGGTTGCTGATGACGGTGTGCAGAGGGTGACTGGCATCGTCCATGATGTTCAATAGTTTGTCCATAGACCTCTTCTCTGCCATCGTCACCAGAGTGTCCAGCTTCATGCCGATCACAGAGCCAGCCCGCCTGATCAGTTTGTCCAGCCTGGATGTGTCCTTCTTACATGCTGCCCCCCCAACACACCACGGTGTAAAACAGGACACTGGTGACCACAGACTGATAGAACATCCACAAGAGTTTCCTGCAGATGTTAAAGGACCGCAGCCTCCTAAGGAAGTATAGCCTGCTCTGTCCCTTCCCTGTCCTGACTACTGCTCTACTTCACTAGTTGTTGGGTTTCCTGTGGTGGCAGGCACGCACACACAGGACCAAAACCATCAGAAAACAACCCGATGGGTTTCTTTATGTCTCCACACTCTATGCCTCTGGGGCTCCACTAATATGAAGATTTAAAATTTAATTACAGATAGGAATGTGGTTCAGTTAAAGGTTAAACTGATTTCTGTGGTGAGTAAATACTGATATAGCTCGTTTTGGTGTGGGGATGTTCTAAAGCAGCCTGCAAAGCATGTCATGTAGAATGACGAATCCGCACAACTTGCAGTTGCTGCTCTCTAATAGCTCCAATACAGCTAGTCAGCCGTTTGACACGACACATTGGGAGTTGTCATTTTCATCTTCGGCACTGTGTCCATCTTAGAAAATCACTGTGCTAGCGAGATAATTTGCTCTCTGAGGTTATTTCTGTGGATTGAGCGGGACAGAAACCACCCCTCCCCCACCCAGTTTTTTTCCTCTGCTCTACACCAAAATCATAGGTGACATACTTTCTTATTTTGAACACAGAATGGCAAATTTCACTGAAAAGTAAGGAAAATGTATAAAGTTTTCAAGGTCTTTGGTTGAAATCTTTCCCCTCGTGGGCCAAGTTGCAACAGGAGCCAAACCGTGCAGGCGATATTAAAGCTAAGCTAACGGAGCCTTTTGCCACGACTCTACCATCAGCTGACCTGTCGCTAGTGTGTTGCTATTTTCTTTCCTTGTCCATACCGTTTGAACTGATCAGTATAACTGGTTTCATAAGCCATGCTCATCATTAATCACTGTTTGCCATAACTTCATTTTCATGCATTTAACTTTGCTGTGTGGAGAGCAGGGAAAGGCCTAGGGGCATTTTTGGATACCAAATGTCTCATTCAAAATGCTCATTTCATGCTCATTGTCATTTACATCTCTCATCTGTGTTAACTTTGTCGAATATCAAGAAATGCAAATGTACACACGGGCTGTGAAAAACACTCATTTATTGGGTAAAACTTTGTGAAGACATTTCCGTATAGATAGTTTTCACTGACGTCATGGCATTCCGTGGAACTCCACCCAGCCGCCATCTTGCAGGGCAAACAAAACGGACCATCGCCACTACCGGCTATGTTATCTCGGACGAATTTATTAAGTTATATAGTCAGTTTTCTAAAATAAAGATCAATGTCGGCAAAATCAAGCAAACGGAAGTATATAGATACATTGGACGACATCTCACGACAACGGTATGCAGCCAAACTGGCCTTGATTGGGGGAATTGACCCCTATGAAGTGGACAAAGAAGCATTTTCAAGTGACAATGCAGGGCTGCCATCCATATCGTACCCTGATATTGTGAACTATTTCGTGAATACTAAAAGTGCCTACACACTTGACGACCTCAAAGCATGTAAGTCGCTGGAGTCATACAATTACCGTATTTTGTCTGTGGCTGGGTCCGTGAAGTCCACCATATAAAAACAAGTGAGAGCCGTGTCCTAATTACAGCCAAGGTATGTAAACATTGGAATTGTAGAGCTCTCAACACTGCATATAAATATATGTGTGTGTATAATATTGAGTTGATTTAAATCAGAATTTATTTAAATCGGAAAGCTGCGCACATTTGCGCGAAGCTGCGCAAATATGTGCAGCTTTCCGATTCACTGTTTTTTTCTCATCCTTATACTTCCTATTTAAACAACTTGCCTCTTATAAAATGATCGGAGCAGACTTTGCTGTGTTTGGAAGGCTGATAATCCTTGCGGTTGATTCTTGCAAGCCATAGATTTCTCCTTTGTATGCTGAGTTTCTTTGTTTGCTCGCCTTCGTGCTCCCGTACAGTGGGAATTCCATAAAAGCTCCGCTTGACATCATCATCTGACCTATTACGACAGCCGTGAATACAACAGGTGTGCACCATTGCTAGCTTTAAATAGTAATAATGTAACTATAAATGTAAATAATATATAAATAAATGTAACTCGTGCGTTACAATGTGTGCTCAGTGACCCGTACGGTAAGCTTGCCCCGCAAGATGGCCGCCACCAGGGAATCCCCGACTCTGTGACGTCATGTGAAAACTATCTATAGAAAAGTTTGGCGTGACATCACCAAATGGTCACGTGATGTTTTGGTCGGCAAGAGGCTATTTATAAATGGCCGATCGGAGTTATCGGGTCATTAATTAATTATGGTAGTGTTGTGTTATCAGCTGTACATACAGATTTGACAAGAATGATCCCAAGAGCTTTTACCGTATTCCAAAGAAACCTGAAGCTCGCCGAAAGCTTTGGATCGCACCAATTAAGCGTGACAAGTGGGAACCTACCGACAACAACTGTGTTTGCTTTCGACACTTTATATCTGGTAAGACACATGATTTTTTTTATTATTTTGTTTTGCAGTTTAATATTATGATATTAGATAAAATTTCCTCATCAGAAATAATTTGTTATGCTATGACATTGCTTAGATATCAACCAAAAGATGAGTAAAAACACACGAACAACTGATTTGTATGCAGCACACATGAGTACGATTTCCACAAACGCACTCGCAGCAAATTTATGCACTTTTTGCAGTATAAATATTTGACATTAGAAGATTGGTCGAACTTTTCATGATATGTATTTGAAGATAAATAGCATAGCCTGGATTTAAAACACTGCTTGTGTATTCTAAATGTAGAACTTGCTTAAGTTTAGTACTGCACTGTATATCTTTGGTGTGCGTGTGAAGCAACAACACTGCTGTTTTAAAATATCCAAAGAGTTTGATTTAAATACATACACAAAGTCTGTTGTACAGAAGCTTTGCTGCATATCTCTGCTAAGCATCAGTCGGCAACGAAGTTGTATACTGCGATAAATCGCCACGAAACCTAGGTGGTGGTGATATTTTTTTTCGGCGATAGTGAATAGTTCTTGCCAACCAATTTTATGCGCATGCGCAATATTACGTCACGCTCTAGTTTGGCGAACTCTCCCATTCACTTTACTCACCGGCATTCAAACTCCGGCACTTCCTGGTTTACGTGGGGAAACCGAGGGACTGTACCACTTGGGTCAGATAGAGGGGTTTCGTGGGTTGAACCATTTTGACGGGGTGGGATTGATAGCAAAATGTTTTGAAAGCAAAAGATAGACGATTCATGAAAACACTGAGTGGATTCAGGTCAACTTGTCAGATCTCGAAGGATTTCGCAGTGATTTCAAAATCAACATCACTATTTAGAATTAAATTCCTACAACTCATCACTTCTAGTAATTCATTTTTACACGTTTTGTTTCTCTTTCAGCTTGTCGCTTTTGTTGTGAAAGATTTCTTCGCCTTTCTCTCGCTCTTTCACCGCTTCTTTCCTTTTCTTCCTCTGGCAAAACTCTCTTTCTCTTCCTGGTTTTGACTTCATCTTTCTCTCCTTGGTTAACTTGTTCTGACATCTTTTTAAAGTTTGTATTAAAGTGTGTAAAAGTGATGATTATTGTGCTGCGCTGTTTGAGTTGTTCTCGGTGGGAAAACCCGATAAATATGAAATTATCTGTAGACAAAAATAAGTTATGCAGGCGCGCTCACGCTTCGAGTTCCGGCCAAAATCAAACAGCCAATCAGAATCGCGAGGGGCGGGGACGGACGGCTGGGATCCCTGTGTGTCCATGAAAAATCAACTCGATGGGTTTCCATAGTTTCTTAAGTATGGAGCTCAGCTATAATTACACTAAGCCTGATCTATTTATACAAGAGATTTTCATGCAGTGATGTTTTACACATCTTGTGGAGAATAATGGTTGACTGCAGCAAAAGGGTTCCATTCTGCGCACCATTCACACCTATGGGCAATTTATTGGAGCAAATTGACCTACAGTGGTGCTTGAAAGTTTGTGAACCCTTTAGAATTTTCTATATTTCTGCATAAATATGACCTAAAACATCATCAGATTTTCAAACAAGTCCTAAAAGTAGATAAAGAGAACCCAGTGTTACATATCAGTGAGTGGCAAAAGTATGTGAACCTCTAGGATTAGCAGTTCATTTGAAGGTGAAATTCGAGTCAGGTGTTTTCAATCAAAGGGATGACAATCAGGTGTGAGTGGGCACCCTGTTTTATTTAAAGAACTGGGATTTATCAAAGTCTGATCTTCACAACACATGTTTGTGGAAGTGTATCATGGCATGAACAAAGGAAATTTCTGAGGACCTCAGAAAAAGCATTGTTGATGCTCATCAGGCTGGAAAAGGTTACAAAATCATCTCTAAAGAGTTCAGACTCCACCAATCCACAGTCAGACAGATTGTGTACAAATGGAGGAAATTCAAGACCATTGCTACCCTCCCCAGGAGTGGTAGACCAACAAAGATCACTCCAAGAGCAAGGCGTGTAATAGTCGGCGAGGTCACAAAGGACCCCAGGGTAACTTCTAAGCAACTGAAGGCCTCTCTCACATTGGCTAATGTTAATGTTCATGAGTCCACCATCAGGAGAACACTGAACACCAATGGTGTGCATGGCAGGGTTGCAAGGAGAAAGTCACTGCTCTCCAAAAAGAACATTGCTGTTCATCTGCAGTTTGCTAAAGATCATGTGGACAAGCCAGAAGGCTACTGGAAAAATGTTTTGTGGACAGATGAAACCAAAATAGAACCTTTTGGTTTAAATGAGAAGCATTATGTTTGGAGAAAGGAAAACACTGCATTCCAGCATAAGAACCTTATCCCATCTGTGAAACATGGTGGTGGTAGTATCATGGTTTGGGCCTGTTTTGCTGCATCTGGGCAAGGACGGCTTGCCATCACTGATGGAACAATGAATTGTGAATAAAACCAGCGAATTCTAAAGGAAAATGTCAGGACATCTGTCCATGAACTGAATCTCAAGAGAAGGTGGGTCATGCAGCAAGACAACGACCCGAAGCACACAAGTCATTCTACCAAAGAATGGTTAAAGAAGAATAAAGTTAATGTTTTGGAATGGCTAAGTCAAAGTCCTGACCTTAATCCAATGGAAATGTTGTGGAAGGACCTGAAGTGAGCAGTTCATGTGAGGGAACCCACCAACATCCCAGAGTTGAAGCTGTTCTTTATGGAGGAATGGGCTAAAATTCCTCCAAGCCGGTGTGCAGGACCGATCAGCAGTTACTGGAAACATTTAGTTGCAGTTATTGCTGCTCAAGGGGGTCACACCAGATACTGCAAGCAAAGGTTCACATACTTTTGCCACTCACAGATATGTAATATTGGATCATTTTCCTCAATAAATAAATGGCCAAGTATAATATTTTTGTCTCATTTGTTTAACTGGGTTCTCTTTATCTACTTTTAGGACTTGTGTGAAAATTTGATGATGTTTTCAGTCATATTTATGCAGAAATAAAGAAAATTCTAAAGGGTTCACAAACTTTCAAGCACCACTGTACTACATGTCTTTGGACTGTGGGGGGAAACCAGA
Organism: Neoarius graeffei; assembly: GCF_027579695.1. Classification (NCBI taxonomy): domain Eukaryota; kingdom Metazoa; phylum Chordata; class Actinopteri; order Siluriformes; family Ariidae; genus Neoarius; species Neoarius graeffei. The sequence goes on along the minus strand of NC_083571.1, from coordinate 50,657,087 downwards.
GCACCTGGAGGAAACCCACACAAACAGAACATGCAAACTCCACAAAGAAATACCCCATCAGCCGTGAGATTCGAACCTGGAACCTTCTTGCTGTAAGGTGACAGTACTCACCACTGCACCACCATGAAATGTACAATAGCCATTAAACTGTGGATGGTAAAAGAGAGCAACTGGATTTGCTTGAAGATTCTTGAAGACATTTCACCTCTCATCCGAAAGGCTTCTTCAGTTCTGTCTGACTAATAGGGAGTATCAGGTATTTATCCTTTCATGGATGAAAAGCAATCCTAAGGTGTCGTTGAGTCATCCTGTTGGTGTGGATCACTGGGGGCTGAGTGTGAACGGCCTAGAGTCGTTGGGGTGATTAATGGATTGTTGGTTCTGTCTGTCCTCCTGTGAGTCACTGAAAACAGCTGGGTTTTGGTGTGCATTCAGTTGTTTGAGAAGTGTGCTGAGGACTGCATTGTAGGTGGCTGATAAATGATGTCTTAGACCCCCACCTCTGTTCAGTGATGGCCGTTCCAGGTTGACAAAAATGGCTTCTTTAACTCCTCGCTCATACCAACGATCCTCTCTGGCTACAATGCGTACGTTGCAATCCTGAAATGAGTGTCCTTTGTTGTTAAGATGAAGGTAGACAGCAGAGTCCTGGCCTGAGGAACTGGCTCTCCTGTGTTGAGCCATGCGCCTGTGAAGCGGTTGTTTTGTTTCCCCAATATATGAGTCCGTGCATTCCTCACTGCACTGAATTGCATACACTACATTGTCCTGTTTGTGTCTGGCTGTTCTGTCCTTAGGGTGGACCAGTTTCTGCTTCAGAGTGTGACTGGGTCTGAAATGTACCGGAATGTTGTGTTTGTAGAAGATCCTCCTGAGTTTCTCAGATAGACCAGAAATGTAGGGAATGACAATGTTCTTGCATTTGTTCCTGTTATCCTCCTTGTCCATTATGTTCCTTTTTCTGCTCTTGAAGAAAGCCCAGTTGGGATACCCGCAGTTCTGAAGTGCTTTCTTGATGTGATTCTGCTCCTTCTCTTTTCCCTCTATCGTTGTAGGAATGTTCTGAGCCCTGTGTTGCAAGGTCCTAATGACCCCCAATTTGTGTTCCAGTGGGTGGTGTGAGTTGAAAAGTAGGTACTGGTCTGTGTGTGTGGGTTTCCGGTAGACCTCGATGCTAAGGCTTCTGTCTTGTCTAATGTGTACATCACAATCCAAGAAGGCTAGATTATTCCCACTGACGTCTTCCCGAGTGAAATTGATGTGCTTAGAGAAGGCTTCCACCTCATAGGTTTTGATTTTAACCCAGGTGTCATCCACATAGCTGAACCAGTGGCTGGGTGCAACACCTGAAAAAGTGGTCAAAGCTTTATGTTCCACTTCCTCCATGTATAGATTGGCCACAATAGGGGACACCGGTGAGCCCATGGCACATTCATGCTTCTGTCTGTAGAAACTTTCATTAAACTGGAAATCGGTGGTGGTCAGGCAGAGGTCAAGCAGGGTGCAAATCTGGTCCATGGTGAGGTTCGTTCTTTGCAGTCAGGTGCTGTCTTGAAGGAGTCATTTTCTAAGAGATTCGACTGCTTCTGTGGTGGGAATGCAGGTGAAAAGAGAAGTGACATCATAGGAAACCATGGCTTCATCTGAGTCTAGTTTGAGGTCTGCAACTTTAGTAGCAAAAGAAAAAGTTTAGTAGCTTTTCATCCATGAGAGGATAAATACCTGATACTCCCTATTAGTCAGACAGAACTGAAGAAGCCTTTCAGATGAGAAGTGAAACATCTTCAAGCAAGTCCAGTTACTCTCTTTTCCCACCCACAGTTTACAATGACCTGGATGACTGAGAATCTTCACAGACAATAGCCATTACTTTTCCTTTATGGAAGACTGAGATGAGAATGAAAATTTGTTATCTATCCCATGTTGTTTTCCCCAATCCCAATGGGTTTTGTATGTGAAAGGTGCAGGTATCTTTCAAAATGAGTGTGGATTCACTTTTGGTTGGAGAGTTTGGACCGTGTTTAAGACTTACTTTTCAACCATATATTGCAAAGATTAAAAAGCAAGAGGGAAAAGGGAAAAAAACAGTTGGGAAAAGCAATAAGGAATAGTAAAAGCAATAAAGATGTGGGTGCAATCAGTTAATTATTGAAATTAAGTGATCAATCTCGTTAAATCAGTCTCATTAAATTTTGAAGGTTAATAATTAAAATGAATCAATCCCATTGAATCATTTACTTTGACTCGTTTGAATTGAATCATACCATAGAATCAGTCTCATTCAGTGAATCATTTAGTGAATCGTTCAATGAATCGTTTAGTGAATCATTTGGTGAATCGTTCAATGAATCATTTAGTGAATCATACCATTAATAATCATACCGTGCTTAATAATCTCATCTCATCTCATTATCTCTAGCCGCTTTATCCTTCTACAGGGTCGCAGGCAAGCTGGAGCCTATCCCAGCTGACTACGGGCGAAAGGCGGGGTACACCCTGGACAAGTCGCCAGGTCATCACAGGGCTGACACATAGACACAGACAACCATTCACACTCACATTCACACCTACGGTCAATTTAGAGTCACCAGTTAACCTAACCTGCATGTCTTTGGACTGTGGGGGAAACCGGAGCACCCGGAGGAAACCCACGCGGACACGGGGAGAACATGCAAACTCCACACAGAAAGGCCCTCGCTGGCCCCGGGGCTCGAACCCAGGACCTTCTTGCTGTGAGGCGACAGCGCTAACCACTACACCACCGTGCCGCCCCGGTGCTTAATAATAAATTACCAAACAGCTAAATTATGGTATATTTCCAAATTATTACAATCACTTACCACATTACATAACTTTTATATGCACCCTTTTGAATTCGAGGGAGATTGGGGACTTCATGTATATATTGTTGTTCACACAAACAAACACAGTTTGTTTAATAAATGAATTTATTATACAAAGATAAAAAGAAAAATAATAAATCAATATATACAAGCAGTGAGGGGTGTGTGTGTGTGTGTGTGTGTGTGTGTAGGACTTGACCATGTGTTTAGCCTCATGTAGCTAACTACACGTGGTGGAGGCCCAGCTTGTTGGTAGCTAAACAAAAGAATGTTATCTAAACAGAACAAAGGATTAGCTCTGTGTTTAGCCTTGTGTTGCTAGTGTGAGTTTGCTAAAGGCCCTATGGCCTAGCTAAAGTGTGTTTGTTAGGCCTGGTGAGGCCTACTGAGCACGTGTTGCTAAAGACAAGGGTATTAGCCGTAGCTAACTAAAAGCTAGCTTGTGGGTTTCTAGCTGAGGTGTGGTTTATCAGGCCTGATGGCCTGCTGAGCACATGGTAGGCCTTGATTAGCTTTGTGTTGCTAAGCAGACAAAAGGGAAGCTGTAGCTAACCCACTAGCTCATAACCATACTGAATCCACTGAAATCTTGAGATCAAGATGTATAATAAGAGAACTATATGTTAGTAGTAAAGAAAAGCATGCACAGCCTATCTATTAAAAAAACAATTGAGAGAACATAGAACAAAATAAATCAACACGCTGCATGTCTAACAGTGTAACAGATAAACCTGGGTTTGAATTCACACTATTTCAATAAAAGCAAATTCCTAAGACTATCCTAATTATGCCCAAATGCCAAAATCTTACTTAATCCTGCCTTTAGCAAGATATGAAGAACTATTCGCCGGTGTAGTTTCAGGCCTCGCCGTGGGAGCACGTGAGCCGCTCGTGATGGAGGCGCAGAAAACTTTCGGGTCCAGCGGAGCACTTGGGTGGTTCCCGTGGAAAGCAGAGGATTCTTGGTCCGAACCTCAGCGTTCGTGAGGAAAAGTCTCTGATCAGAATCAGATGCACAGCGCTTTTGAGTTAAAAAGGATTCAATCGCTTCTTAACTTTTAACTGCCTGGGCTGCAGTCGTGACGTCACTTCTAATGCAAGTAAACCGGTTGTAACTCAGGTTGAGTTTAAAGATTGCGCGACTCTAGAGTTTACCTTTGCCAAGGGTAAGAAGCAAAATCGCGCTGAGTGATGGCTCTTGCAAGAAAGAAGACGTCTTTTTGAGTGGAGAGCGCCTCTTTATACATCCAGATTCATCGGAAGCCAGACGTGAGAGACAAAGGTGGCGGAGCTTCCGCTTGGATTTATGCGTGCATGGCAGACTGATGTAGGTGATCCCGCCCACGCGTGACGTAGGTCACACGGAAGTTGCCTGGGAATTGTAGTTCTGACACAAGATGGCGGCATGATACCTACAGTCCCCCTTTTGGTCTCAGGGGTATGACGGAGTCGTAGCACTGAGAGCACCGTATCGTATCATCGCCGTGTCCATAGTCCTTGATGTAGACTTGTCCTGTGCAGTTCATGGTGTCCTGCGAAGACTGTGTAAACTTGTGAGTTCCAGTAAGACAATTGGAGACAGAGGCATTTTGGGCATATAATCACTATGGGCATTTTGGGCATATAATCACTATCTAACTAACTAGATCAAAACCACATAAAAAAATTAAACATGGAACATGAAACATGTAGTGTTCAATTTCTTATGCATAAAAAAAACAAGAAAAGAGAAGAAATGAAGGAAGGAAAGAAGTATTAGTGTTTGGGTTGGCAAACCTAATCTTCTGGGAAGGTGATAGCAGTGGGGGGTCTGGCTAGAAAGCGTGCGCTACTGCGGCTAGCTGTCGGGGACACAGACCATCTTATCTAGCTAGGTGTGTAGTGTTATGTATGGGTTGCCTGGGCAGACCCAGTGGATGTCTTTCGTGAAGGTGCACATCTCTAAGTTTTGTGGATTCATAAAAGTGAGGATAGCACTGCCAAGACTATATGCCAGGTGTATTTGCGATGAATACACACTAGTAATAATAGCGGATTTTAGTATTTATCTACCATGTTATTCTGAAGGGTTATTACTTCATTGGGTTGGTGAAGTCTGACCGGGAATGTTAGTGCACGCTTATGGTTGAGTGATGCGTACAAGGTAGGTGGACATGATGGGCCTAGCTGTCGTCCACCCCCTTTTGGAGTGAGAACTGTTCAAAAGGTTTGATTCGATTATCATGGAAATCGATATGAAGGTGTTTGATTAGGCCTAGATGTCCTAATGTGATACGCGACGGGGAATGGTTTTCCCACGATCGAAAGGTCTCGACCAGGGTGGTAGGAACTTCTCTGAGATTCGGGCGTAGTAGGCTTTGTGTCCTTCTACTCTCGAATCGGGATTCTTTTGGGCACCTGTAAAGGTTGACTGTAGGTGGCGTTGTAGGTCGGCGACATGTTGATGTGCGGTGTATGCAATCGCGATGCTCATGGCCTCTGGTTTGTATAGGAGATGCGGGGGAAGAACCGACTCTCGCCCAGTCATCATCCCAAAGGGTGTGACTTCAGTGGCGCAATGAGGGGTGGACCAAATGGCCCTTAGCACCAAGGGAAGTTTCACGTCCCAAATTTTACCATGGGTTGTGATATACTTTCGCAGCATGCTCACAATGGTTTGAATGGCGCGTTCAGCCTGACCAGAGAATTGAGGGTGGTACGCGATATGGAATTTCGCCTCGACGCCTAACATGTTCCACAGCACAGCCATTACACCAGCGGTGAAATGGGTGTCTGTGTCTGAGTCGATGGATATAGGGAGATTTTTGCCACTAGGGGGAGTCGCGATGTCAGGTGTCTCGACATCGGACTCGGTGTTCAAAGACATGAACTGAAGTTCATCGAAATTTGATCTTGTGTGGCGCTCGGTTGATCGGTGTTCGCACTAATCTCGTCGCAACGAGTTTGTGCATATTTTGTGGGATCCAACGACTGTGGGGTTTTGTTTTGTGTGAAGTTGACTAAGTTTATGTCGCAGGGCTTGGTTGGGATTGGGTCGCCTTGTGAGAGCCGTGTGTCTGAGAAATGGTGGTGAAGACTTTAGCGCACACGAGAGGTGCGTCTTGTGTGTTTGCCTTCGCCACCAGGGGGGCCCTACATCCTGACCCTCGCCTGCTGTTTCAGAGGGATCTCCTCCCCCTTTCACGAGATATACCCGTGGTTCCTGGCCTAGTCATGCCAGCGAATGGCCTTTTGTCATTTTTCTTAGGCTCTTTTGTTTTATCTGTTGAGGGGTCTGACGTCTCCTGTAACAGTTCTTTAATCTCAGCCAACTGGGCTTTTAAAGAGTCCAGCTCTGAGGGGAACTCATCAGGTTGGTCTGAGTCACTGTGTTGGTCGTCTCTACCCTTACGTTTAGAGCTACAGTCGGAACGCTTCTGCCATTTCTGGTCAGAGCGGGGATGACGGTTCTGCTGCCAACCGTTTTGTTCCCTACGACCCTTTTCATGTGATGGGCGATTGCCATAGTCACTGTGGACTCGCCCTCGGTCCCTCCTGGCCTTACCTTGTCGATTTTGCCACTCACCCTTGTGATGGCTCGGCAAGGATCGGGCTGGACCGGAATTTTTCCAGGTGGGTCCCCCTTTCGGTGCTTCACCCCCTTCTAAGGTTAGCAGGGGCTTGTCCTCACCCTGGAGGCTAAGGACTCTGGGTTCATCATCGTTTCCGTTTGCGGTTTTGACGATGGTCTCCCAGGTCATTTGGGCTAGTCGCCTAATTTCCCTCATCGAATAGCGACCTTGTCGACACGTCAGTGTGACATGGGACCACACGCTTGGGTGGAGGTTATGTAAGAAGAGAGATATGAAACCTCTATCTTCTTCCAAACCTGGTGCGCTACTACCTTGGAAATAGGCAGTATGTAGCCGTCTGTAATATTCATGAGGCGCCTCAGACCGTTTTTGTTTGATTTGTAATGCACACAATATCGCGGAGGTTTCGTCCGTGTATGGCGCATATTCTTCCCTCATGTAATTGCGAAGTTTCGAATAACTATCGCGAATGTTTGGGGGTAGTGTCTCTAAAAAGGCACGAACGCTACTACTGGAGGTCTTCCAGATTAGTTTAAGTTTTTCACGTGTTGTGGCGTTCGGCAGGTCCATCAGGCATCGATCAATTTCTCGTAAATAGTTATTTACGTTTGTTCTTTGATTGTCGGGATCGAATTGTTCGACATCTTTGGCAAGTAGGTCAATTTGCCGTAAGCGAAGGGTTTGGTGCACGTCCTTGTGCGACCTTCTTGGCTCTTCTGAGCACTCACTATCTAAGCTACTCTGGTGTTGTTCCCGTTTCGCACTAGATTCGTGGTCTGATTCATTTGAAGATGGATCAGGGAGACTGAAGCGCACTGACCTAGGTGTGCTACGGGCCTGGGCTCGGGATGAGCGCAGGGCGGCTCCATCCTGGCTAGACGACGACGACGGAGTCGTGTAGCGAGTTGATGGAGTTTGGCGGGGTGTCTGGTCCTCGACCAGATCATTTATGGTGTCCGGTTCGGACGCCTCTTCCCGCTCTGAGCTTTGGCGCATTGTTGGGGGTCTTTCACGCCCCTCGCGCTGCTCTTGGGGGGTCTGCTCCTGGGCAGCCCTCATAGCAACCATTTCGGCTTTCTCTAGCCGTTCGGTGCAATCATCAAGGGAGGTCTTCAAGAGCTCAAGCTCCCTATGTAAATCATTATTATCGGCTGTCAGCTTGGCGTTGCTGGTGGTCAGCCTTTCAACCTCTCCGCGAAGGCATCTGATTTCTGAATCAGCATTTTGGAAGTATGATAGGAATAGCTTACCTAGTGCCGCTTGGACACTAAAAGTTGTTCTTTTTGGATCTCTCATATGTTCGCTTGAGTTATCTAAGTTGTTTTGGCATTCACTCTCACTCATGTACTTAATGTTTGCCTTTTCGGAGGCAGAGCAGTGAATGAGGTCTGCGATGACCTCAAGGAGAGACACGTCTTGAGCGTTGTCTTCCATTTTTGAGACATGAGGGGATGCCATTTTACTTAGGCTGGATACTAGATCATTAATCAAGTTAATTATTAATTTAATCATTATTAATTAACTATGTAATTAATTAATAAGGTTTATTTGGAAATGCTCTCTTATCCTAAGTTGAATAGGTTATGAGTATTGGTGATATGGTTATCACACGACGGTTAACCGTTTTAACACACCTGGGGATATACCTTAGAAGTTGCTGAATTAAACTGAGTTTATTTGTTGTTGAACAATATTCCAGAAGTCAACAAACCAATCTCTCCTCACACGGGGCACCAATTTAACTGTGGGTGCAATCAGTTAATTATTGAAATTAAGTGATCAATCTCGTTAAATCAGTCTCATTAAATTTTGAAGGTTAATAATTAAAATGAATCAATCCCATTGAATCATTTACTTTGACTCGTTTGAATTGAATCATACCATAGAATCAGTCTCATTCAGTGAATCATTTAGTGAATCGTTCAATGAATCGTTTAGTGAATCATTTGGTGAATCGTTCAATGAATCATTTAGTGAATCATACCATTAATCCTGGTGCTTAATAATAAATTACCAAACAGCTAAATTATGGTATATTTCCAAATTATTACAATCACTTACCACATTACATAACTTTTATATGCACCCTTTTGAATTCGAGGGAGATTGGGGACTTCATGTATATATTGTTGTTCACACAAACAAACACAGTTTGTTTAATAAATGAATTTATTATACAAAGATAAAAAGAAAAATAATAAATCAATATATACAAGCAGTGAGGGGTGTGTGTGTGTGTGTGTGTGTGTGTGTGTGTGTGTAGGACTTGACCATGTGTTTAGCCTCGTGTAGCTAACTACACGTGGTGGAGGCCCAGCTTGTTGGTAGCTAAACAAAAGAATGTTATCTAAACAGAACAAAGGATTAGCTCTGTGTTTAGCCTTGTGTTGCTAGTGTGAGTTTGCTAAAGGCCCTATGGCCTAGCTAAAGTGTGTTTGTTAGGCCTGGTGAGGCCTACTGAGCACGTGTTGCTAAAGACAAGGGTATTAGCCGTAGCTAACTAAAAGCTAGCTTGTGGGTTTCTAGCTGAGGTGTGGTTTATCAGGCCTGATGGCCTGCTGAGCACATGGTAGGCCTTGATTAGCTTTGTGTTGCTAAGCAGACAAAAGGGAAGCTGTAGCTAACCCACTAGCTCATAACCATACTGAATCCACTGAAATCTTGAGATCAAGATGTATAATAAGAGAACTATATGTTAGTAGTAAAGAAAAGCATGCACAGCCTATCTATTAAAAAAACAATTGAGAGAACATAGAACAAAATAAATCAACACGCTGCATGTCTAACAGTGTAACAGATAAACCTGGGTTTGAATTCACACTATTTCAATAAAAGCAAATTCCTAAGACTATCCTAATTATGCCCAAATGCCAAAATCTTACTTAATCCTGCCTTTAGCAAGATATGAAGAACTATTCGCCGGTGTAGTTTCAGGCCTCGCCGTGGGAGCACGTGAGCCGCTCGTGATGGAGGCGCAGAAAACTTTCGGGTCCAGCGGAGCACTTGGGTGGTTCCCGTGGAAAGCAGAGGATTCTTGGTCCGAACCTCAGCGTTCGTGAGGAAAAGTCTCTGATCAGAATCAGATGCACAGCGCTTTTGAGTTAAAAAGGATTCAATCGCTTCTTAACTTTTAACTGCCTGGGCTGCAGTCGTGACGTCACTTCTAATGCAAGTAAACCGGTTGTAACTCAGGTTGAGTTTAAAGATCGCGCGACTCTAGAGTTTACCTTTGCCAAGGGTAAGAAGCAAAATCGCGCTGAGTGATGGCTCTTGCAAGAAAGAAGACGTCTTTTTGAGTGGAGAGCGCCTCTTTATACATCCAGATTCATCGGAAGCCAGACGTGAGAGACAAAGGTGGCGGAGCTTCCGCTTGGATTTATGCGTGCATGGCAGACTGACGTAGGTGATCCCGCCCACGCGTGACGTAGGTCACACGGAAGTTGCCTGGGAATTGTAGTTCTGACACAAGATGGCGGCATGATACCTACAAAGAAAAGCTTTTCTTTTCTTTATCCCCCACCCAAATGAAGTTTGGTGGGGGATATAGAAACAGGTTCCGTCTGTCCGTCCATCTGGTCACATATTTTCATTTCTGGACCATATCTTTAAAACTACTAAAGATATCTTCATGAAACTTGGTATGCATATCAAGCAACATGTGAACTGGTGCCTTTTACTATTTTGGATTTCTGAAAAAAAAAGTATTTTTCAAACTTTTACATACAAAATAGATTTTGACATAGTTTTTAAGAGCAATGTTCGTTTCCGGAGCATAATCTAAAACTATTCATGATACTGATTTGAAACTTGGTGTACATGTTAACAAGGTGATGTAGATGTGGCTTTTCATACTAAAAAATTTGAGAAATTTTAATTTTTCATGTTTCCATGGAAGCAGTTTTAGACTTAGTCTCTCAGGTTAGTCTTATGGGTAGGTTTTGTTTCCGGAGCAGAACTTGAAAATTATGGTCTTGAAAGTTGGTATGTGTTGATTAAGTAATGTATATGTACCTTTTGATACAAATAAATGTAAGAAAATGGTATTTTTTAGCTCACCTGTACCAAAGGCCCGGTGGGCTTATACCAAGGGCTGCTGAGGTAGGGTGGGTTTCCTGCAGCAGAACTTGAAAAATGTGACCAATAATATCTTGAAACTTGGTATATAGTTGGTACATAGGGCGGGGGATATAGATGACTCTGTTGTCTTATTTTTGCATCAATTTTCTTATTCTTTTCTTTTTGTTTATTTTCACACACACACACACACACACACACACACACACACACACACACACACACACACAGTACTGTGCAAAAGTCTTAGGCACATGTAAAGAAATGCTGTAGACCAGGGGTCATCAAACTACGGCCCACGGGCCGACTCCGGCCCGCCACCCCCCTTTGACCGGCCCCCCAGCCCCTCTGCCCCCCACCACTTGAACCGGCCCTATGAGGCAATCCCCAAAAGTGGTCATGGCCTATTTTTTTTAAATTGCTTTTTGGCAAATAATAACATGTCTGCATCTTGTATTTTGTTGATTTTATCAATTAAAATTGATATTTAGTTATAAAATTAACTATTCATATTTTCTGAATTTTCATCATATGCTCGCGATCAAGCAGTGACAGGCAGCGCACGCGCAGGGAACTGTCAGTGTTCAGGACAGCAAAATGGCTAGCGGTAAGCGAAAAGTTGACAGAGAGTACAGAGTTTTTAAAGAACAGTGGACCACCGATTATTTTTTTCATTCAGTGTAAGGACCGTGCAGTTTGTCTTGTATGTAAAGAAAGTGTGTCGGTTTTCAAAGAATATAATCTGCGTCATCACTACGAAACCCGCCACAAAGAGTATGCTAGTTTGCAAGGGCAAACAAGAGAAGACAGGATTTGGAGGATGAAATGTGGACTGGCTGCACAACAGAATGTATTCCTTCACCAAACCCAGATCAACCAGGCTGCTGTCCGAGCTAGCTATAAGGTAGCTCACCTACTAGCTACCCATGGAAAGCCGTTTACTGATGGGGACTTTGTTAAAGTATGCATGCTTGCTGTGGCTGAGGAGGTGTGTCCTGACAAGAAGGATGCGCTCAACGCGGTGAGTCTCTCCGCACCTACTATGACCAGGCGAACCGAAGATTTGGGGGACAACGTGTATGACCAGCTGAATGAGAAAGCGTCAGAATTCGAGTTTTTTGCTTTGGCCATGGATGAAAGCAATGACATGCAGGACACAGCACAACTGCTGTGATCTATTGCTCATATTATTATAATTTCACTGTTTTTTTTTTAAATGTATTTATTTTATAGGCCTATTTATTTAACCTTTATTAAGTGCTGCACACAATTATTATTAATATCAACAGGCCTACCTACAATTTATAATTTTTCACTCACCTTTGCCAGTGTCAATCACCTCAACTAGGCAGATGTTTCTTACCTTGACAGCTTTGATGTTATTTTTATTAGAAAATAAATACATGGAATATCTGTGGTATTTTAAATTAAAACAAAGTGTGAAGACTCGATTACTACTTTTGCAAACCACTAGTAAAGATATACAAATATGTGCCAGGAATCAAGTGTTGATATAGTAGTGTGGATATAGTAGTGGAGATGGCTGTGCCAGGCTAGTGATCTCTACTACACAATGAGGCCTGCTGGTGGTCATATTTGTCTGGGTCATACAATTCTATGTTATATAGCTGACCCGACCCCGGCCCCCCATCACAGTCAGGAACGACAATGTGGCCCCCAGAGAAAAAAGTTTGGTGACCCCTGCTGTTGACCAATGTTTCAACATAAAACAACAATACTATAAACAGCAGTTAGCCATAATAAATGAAACAAAGTCAATATTTGATGTGAGGCGACCCTTTGCTTTAAAAAAATAGTCGTCTCAGGTACAAGGAATGCAGTTTTATAAGGAAATGGGCTGTAGGTTTTACGTAGGTTCAACACTTCTTGTTGGACAAGTGTTGAAAATTAGCATGTATGCTAACACACGCAAGCAATGCATTTGGCTCGTAATTGTGATGTCCATGTCAAATAAAAGAAATATAAAAATACTGAACATCTTGTAGAACCAGTCACAGTTCTTCTGGACACTTTTTGTGTGGCTACCTCCGCTGATAGATGGCTCAAAAACTGATGTCAGAAGCGGTGTTTATTACAAAATTCAGTCCAAAGTTAAATACGGTTACAAAATGCATTTTTGCAGAACTGTAAACCTTTTACTGTAACCTTAAACTGTAGAAATACATTACATTTGGCACCATAAACACTGGGACACCCTTCGAACACCGTAAGAGCTTGGTGACCCTATCAGCAAGGTGCGCTATCATTTGAACATTAAACGCTAATGCGCAGCTTTGCCCTGACAAGTCTCGTTTTCTTCCTCTGAAGTGCACATATCAAAGTAAGAGTCTCTGTTGCAATACACGTTAAATCAATAAAAGTCCTTCTTGCAAGTGCATTAATGTTCTTCAATACTTCAATAAAAGTCCTTTTCTATATCTTATAGGTTCAAATGAGCAAACTCAAAAGTGTGATTGACAGGGTCATCTACACTCCCACCAAATCAGGAGTTCATGTCACAACAGGAATGAATGATTTGGTGGGAGTGTAGATGACCCTGTCAATCACACTTGAGTTTAAATACCTTTAGATCATCAATTATCTTCCTTTAAAGGTCCCCTGGCATGAAATTTTCACTTTCTGAGGTTTTTTAATGTTAAAATGAGTTCCTCTGACCTTCTTCAGTCACCCTAGTGGCTAGAAATGTCATAATGTGTAAACCAAACTATGCCCACCCTTTGTCAACATTTGAGAATGGTGCGTCAAAATGGCGCGTTGATAGGCTCTTCCCTTTACTACGTCAGCAAGGGAGATGATCCCCACGCCCCCCCTCTGGATTCCCACCCACTGTATGGATTGCCCGCCCAGCTCAAAAGTTGCCACCATAGATACGTCACTTCAATTTTGTAGTGAGGAGACCATAGAGGACACAACAACATGGCACCACCTAAGCGAGCAAAACATGGAAATTGCGCTGTACATGGATGTGACAACACAGAAAGGAGTCTGTTTTTACTGCCGACGGGAGAGCCCCTGAAGACGCAGTGGCTTAATTTTATTTACTCCAATAATACGCCGTCGAGTCTACCTAAGACGGTGTATGTTTGTCGGAAGCATTTTCCTGATGAATGTTTCCACAACTTGGGACAGTACAGGGCAGGTTTTGCACATCAACTGTCACTGAAGCTTGGGTCCGTACCAAGCATCCCTGCTGCATCAGCCACAAACACCGAACAAGTAAGTGTATCACTGTTAAGTCATTTTGCCGTTTTAAAATCGGTGCGTTAGCCTTGCAATGGCAACATTAGCTGTGCAGCTAACCGCTTCCTGCAGTTAGCCAGGTACTCTGCGCTACAAAACCAAAAAGCATGCAGCATGCTCTGTTAAACTGAGTTTAGTCTGGAAATTGACTGTAACTTATGAGCTTATGTTTGACTATTGCTCCCCAATGCATGTCTTCTGTTGGATAAGCGATATGTTGCTGTAGTTGCTGCTTCTATCCTCTTTGGTTATGGAGTGCGTGTTCAAGCCTAGGGTATGCATGCCCGCAGCTTGGTCAAGCCCCTCCCCCTCCCCCCATGGCCCGCCCCCACCCTCTACCCTTCCCCGCCTCCATGCTTCTCATTAGCAAAATGACGCACTGGGAAAAGGGCTGAAATGGGGCTTTATCTACGTGCTGAGGGTTCATTTCGAATAAGGCTGCGGATATAACATCCGGAAACCTCCACGAGCCCGTTTAAAGCATCAACAAACCACCATGCCATGGGTCCTTTAAATCATGAAATTACCTGTTTTTAACATATTAAATGACCTTGTAAATCATAAAGTGACCTTTTAAACCATGGGTCCATTTTACTTCATGAGTCTTCAAACCTACACATTTAGGTAAAGAGAATTAGTGGCAAATACTAAGCTAATTTTTAGGTCTCCATTAATAGGACTAGTTTCTGTATGAGGCGTTCAACTATTGATGGTTTGCATACACGCTCACCCTTGTGATTCAGGTTTCTGTCCCCCAACCTAATTTTAACCTTTCTGACAAGCCCATCCTTATTTGCGTTAGTCTCTAAGACTCGTCCGAGCCGCCACTCATTTCTTGGTAAGTCCTCATCTTTAACCATCACTATGTCACCTATTTGTAGGTTTCTCCTAGGTACATGCCAGCGTTGACTAATGGCAATATTGGCAAGATACTCTTTGCGCCAGCGACTCCAAAACTGCTCAGTTAGAAACTGCACATGACGCCACCTCTTGCGTGTATATAGGTCTTCACTGGTAAACTTGCCTGGTGGGGGCAATGCTACTGTGGACTTGAGGGTAAGTAAGTGGTTTGGCATAAGGGGCTCTAGGCTATTTGGATCGCTTAAATTTGTGACAGTGAGGAGCCTGTTGTTCACTATTGCCATTGCTTCATAAAAGAAAGCACAGAGTGAAGAATCATCCATCCTTCCCGGTGAGAGCAAGAGTGTGGTGTTCAGGACAGCCTTTAATGTCCTTATTTGTCGCTCTCGCACTCCTCCAGCGTGACTTGAATGAGGAGCATTCACGACGAAGTCGCACTGTTTGTCAGACAGGAAAGCAGCTATTCACTCTTGATCAAGTTCCTTTAGTGACTCTCGCAATTCATTTCAGGCTCCAATGAAGTTACTCCCTTGATCTGACTTTATTTGCCTAACTGTACCGCGTATAGCAATAAAGCAGTGCAGCCTGTTGATAAAGGCATCTGTGGACAAGTCAGTCAGCATCTCAATGTGGATTGCCCGAGAACAGAAACACGTGAAAAGGCGGCCATGTCTTTTGTGAGTGTTGCACCCTTGGGCCAAAACAGTCCATTCCACAATAGCTAAAATGGCGGTGAGGGGTCTACTCTTTCTGACGGCAGGTCAGCCATTCTCTGTTCCTCGGTGGGTCTCCTGTGTTTTCGGCAGATGACGCACTGTCGAATGTAAGACACCACGACCTTATTCATGCTTGGTATCCAAAATCCGTTTGCTCTTATCTCATTCATTGTGAATCCTTTGCCTTGGTGTTTGACCTTTTCATGACACTCTGCAATGATCATTCTGGTTATGGGGTGGCTCTTAGGTATGACTATAGGGTGTCTGAAGGCATAAGGCAATGCAGAGTTGCCGAGCCTCCCTCCCACCTTAAGCACTCCATCTTCTCCTATGAAGGGGTCAAGAGCAAACAACTCATTGTTCTGTGGTACATTTTTGCCTTTGTTTATTGTGTTCATTTCATCCTTATGTCTCCCTTTGTGTTTACACATCTCTTGCAGGATTCGTTTGCCACTAAGCAGCACAGGTGCGATGAACCCGAGGGGGTCGTACACAGAAGCTACTGTGGACAGTATGTTGCGTCTTGTGGCAGACTGCTCTTGAACATGAATTCTGAACTTGAAGCAGTCAGATTCTCTTTGCCACTGGATGCCTAGAGTTCGGTCTAATAGGACGCCATCAAAGGCAAATTCAACATCCTTCACCTCAGCTCACTCTGATGCGGGGAGGCTTTCCATAACAGCACCGTCATTGGACATGAATTTATGCAGCCGAAGACCACCCTTTGCACAGAGCATTCTCGCCTCTGTCGCTAGTCTGATTGCATCTTCTGAGTTGACTACACTAGTAACGCCATCATCAACATAAAAATTCTTCATCACAAACTGTGCACCAAGAGGGTAGTCACTGCTGTATTCTTGAGCGAGGTGTCTCAATCCATAGTGCGCGCATGCAGTCGATGACGTGGCACCAAATAGATGGACTTTCATGCGGAACACGTCTAGTTTTCTTTCTAAGTCGCCATCCTTCCACCAAAGAAAGCGCAGATAATTTCTGTCGGCTTTATCAACGTGGAACTGGTGGAACATTTTCTCCACGTCACACATCAGCGCTATGGGGTGTTGACGAAATCTGATGAGAATGCCGTTCAAATTATTAATCAAGTCTGGTCCTTGGAGTAGGTGGTCATTTAGGCATGTACCCTCATATTTTGCTGAACAGTCAAAGACTACACGCAGTTTTCCTGGCTTCTTTGCATGATATACGCCGTAATGGGGTAAGTACCAGGTCTCTCCCTTAATGCCATCTTCCTTAGTTTCCTCAGCATCTCCTCTGTCTATGATCTCTCTCATAAAGTCTGTATAATGTTTGTGTAGTGTTTGATCTCTGGATAACCTTCGTCTCAAATGATTGAGTCTGACCATGGCGAGTTGTGTGTTGTCTGGTAATATGGGTCTTTCTTTAAATGGCAGGGGCATCTCATAGTGGCCTTTACTGTTTTTCTTTATGTGCCCTTTCATTTTGTTTAGGAACAGGATGTTGTCTTGTGACACTTTCTTACTATCTTCACTGATGTCTTTAAAGTCACTTTCCAAGATTCGAATGGCATCCATAGGAGTGACCGGGGGGAGCTCCTTAACAGCAACGTGGTGGCATAGACCACTTGTTTGGGGCACATCAAAGCGTGCTGGTGAATGACCCACTATGCTCCATCCCAGGTCTGTCTGTATGCCATAAGGTTCCTCATCTTCCCCTATAATTACCTTTCGAGGGGCCATTGCCCTTGAACAATTATAGCCTATCAGTAGACCAATGTCACAGTCCTGAGGGGGTGGTATTTCATTTGAGCTGGCTACGAGGTGATTCCAACACTTAGCAGTGTCACACGTAGGAATTTGGGTGCTATTCACTGGTATATAATCTCGTGTAGGCGAGTGGGAGATCAATGTGATTAGCTGAACTATAGCTTCTCACTTGAAGGCCTATGACTCTCCAACTCTGGAGGACTGTGTCTTTGCCTAACATGGTGGTCAGCTTTAGTTTGACAGGACAGGACTCTGCTTGAAGAGCATCGCTGACTGCTTGATCAATGAAGGTGGTGTCACTCTGCGTGTCGAGTAATGCATACACCAGCCTTTCATTGCTTGGATTGGTCTTTATGGACACCCATACTGGCACAATCATGGAGGTGTTCGTAGTCTGACCTGTAGCTACATTTAAAGTCATGCCACTTGCATCATCAGACGCATGTTCTGGATTAACTGGTTGAGTAGACTTTGCTTCACAAACTTGTTGTCATGTAGACTAGTCGGATGACAGCCTTTGCAACTCCCGCATGTATGTCGGAGACGGTAGTCCTTTGCGGTATGTCCGGTGCGCAGACACCCATAACAAAGCTTTCTTTCTTGAACAAACCTCTTACACTCTTCTAAGTCTTTAGCTATGAATTTGGCACAGCTGGGCAACTGATGTTTATCCTCTTGGCAAAATGCACAAGGTGGGTAGGTGTTTTTTCTGTGTTCTGCTCGTCATTGTTTGTTTATTTGTGTGCTTAACACTCTAACCTTTCCTCCATTGTTGTCTTTTAGGTTTCGTTTCTCTGCAGGGATTTCTGGTGAGCGAAGGGCAAAGAAGGAGGTTACAGGGTTGCATGCGATTTCTGCTTCTAATGCCACAAATGCAGCAAACTCTTGGAATGGTAGGAATTCATGATTTTGACTCAAGGTTTGTGTGACTTGTTGATTCCACCGAGATATGGCCCAGTCAGGTAGTTTCTGTACTAAATTTTGGTTTTCTTGACAATCATTCAAGATCTGTAGGCCTTTCACGTGAGGCACTACATCTTGGCAGGCATTTAGAAAATTGGAAAATTCTCTCAGACTGACTGCATCCTTTGGATTGATTCTTGGCCAGCTAGAAAGCCTGTCTCTGAAAGCCTTTTGTAAAGTAAATGGCTGTCCATAGCGTGTGTTTAGTCTGGTCCAAGCATCATTATAAGCATCCTTATCATTTCTGTAGAAGACACCCTCTAATGTTTTACGGGCTGGACCACCGACATATTTCTTTAGGTAGAAGAGTTTGTCCGCAGCAGAAATGTTTTTCTGATCAATAAGTGCCATGAAGGATCATTTCCACTCTATGAACTCGATCGGGTCTCCAGTGAACACTGAGGGCTCCGGCGTTGGTAGTCTGCTTAAGGCTATGCTATCCTGAAGGGCCTGTGTGAAGGACGGTGTACCCTCATTTGACAATGAGCCCTGAAAGCTAAGTTTACGTTGAGTTGTAATTTGTTCTGGGTTTGGTTTAATTTCAACATTGCAGTTAAAGGGCAGGGCATTCGTTTCTCTTTCTGTTTCTTGGGTGTAGACCTTTAATTTAGTCTGAGCTGCCTTTAAGTCTTTCTCTGCCTGCAACTGCTCTAATTTGGATTTTTGAGATTCCAGGGCTTTCTTGTGTTGTTGTTCTAATTGCTGTATTTTATCTTTATACTTCCTTTCCTCCAACATCACTTCATATGCTGCTTCTTTAGCTGCAACTTCTGCAGCAGCATCTGCTCGTTTAGCTGCTAAGCAGGACGCATCAGAGTGTTGGCTATGTTCGTGACTTACTCGAGAGACAGTGGACCCATAGATAGAATGGGCATAATCACACTCAAGTAGAGCGCGAAGGCGGTTTCTCTCCCTTACAGCATCAAACTCATCAATGCCTGCTATTCTTTCATAGGCAATTTTGATAATGTCAGCAGTCACAGCCTCACAAGCATCTACTCGTCACCTTACATCCGATGAAGGTGTGACAAGTTGCCTTATTTCATCATACGGTTTTAGTACATTATTCTTTGCTTGTTCTAACACATCTACAAGGATGGCTAGTTGGGTTGAAGAGATGTCTGATTTTTAGTTGTTCGCATGTGTTACGAACCTCAGCTTTCCAATTTTGATAAGCGCCTAGAAATTTTCCTTCCTTTCTCTTGGCCTCTTCTTTCTGATAGGCAACCATCTTTTCAGTAGGGACACGACTGTGCTCAGAGCGGCGTAGGCCTTGGTTATCAGTCTAGGCATGTTGAAGTGGTTCTTTTAAGTTAGCTAGTGTGCGTTCTTCATTTTGATTTCTCCCTTCTGGGTCTTTACATGCATTACTTTCATCCTCTAAGGTGTCATCAACTTCATTAGTTTCTATTTCGGGAGTTTGGTCTTCCTCTAACCCTGACTCTAAATGCAGTGACCCAGGCAGTGACATTTTGAAAGTAGTCTATTTAACTTGCACAACAAAAATAAACTATTTCAATAACGTTCAGTAGGCTATCTTGTTAAATGAAATCAGTAGGCCAGAAGCCAATATCGAAATGTCAGACAATAGGCTAAGCCCAAACTCAATAACATAGGGTAGGCTAAATATCAGTCAAACTGTATAGGCAATTAACCTTAATCACTGTGGCATTGAGTCCATTAGAATATAAGAAAGGTTTGTTTTAAATCTTCAGAAGTCCGAACCAGCAATCAAGTCTGTGATTAGAGCGCCAAGATATTCTCCTTTGTCTATAGCTTAGCGCCAAGTTTCTTCCAGAGCGCCAAGTTCCATCCGCTTTTGTTTAGTTCAGCGCCGAAACAGATAGTCCTTACTATTGTCGATTATTTTAGCAGTCCGTAACTATTTGCTGTATTCACTTTTACCTGTCTGCTGTTATCCGTTGAGTTCACTCAAACCTGTTAGCCGTATCGTGACCATCCACCAAGTTCCTCCGCTCGCTGACTGTGGTGTCACAGCACTCCCCGTTGACTGAGAACCGATGAACCATTGCTCGAAGGCCTCTTACGCCGGTCTCTGTCCGTGTAGGAAATGGAGCTCTGCGTCGTGGACGATGTGAATCACATAGGATGATTAGGCCCATCATATCCCTCGGTCTTCCTCGCTCGTCGTCGTCTTTGCAGTGGCTGGAAACTCGGTGAGGCTCAAGCTCTTACTGTGGCTACCTCCGCTGATAGATGGCTCAAAAACTGGTGTCAAAAGCAGTGTTTATTACAAAATTCAGTCCAAAGTTAAATACGGTTACAAAATGTGTCTTTGCAGAACTGTAAACCTTTTACTGTAACCTTAAACTGTAGAAATACATTACATTTGGCACCATAAACACTGGGACACCCTTCAAACACCGTAAGAGCTTGGTGACCCTATCAGCAAGGTGCGCTATCATTTGAACATTGAACGCTGATGCGCAGTTTTGCCCTGACAAGTCTCGTTTTCTTCCTCTGAAGTGCACATATCAAAATAAGAGTCTCTGTTGCAATACACGTTAAATCAATAAAAGTCCTTCTTGCAAGTTCATTAATGTTCTTCAATACTTCAATAAAAGTCCTTTTCTATATCTTATAGGTTCAAATGAACAAACTCAAAAGTGTGATTGACAGGGTCATCTACACTTTGTGACACTTCTTAATTTTGCAGCAAAATCCAGTAGCCTTCATTACATTTTTCTTTTTTTAATCTGAAAAGTGGCCTCTTATGTAATAAGCTGCTCAGAGAGAAACTTTTTTTTTCTGTAACATTTAATTTTGTGCTGGAAAATGAACATTTGGAACTCTTAAAATGTTTTTGTGCAGACTCGATAATGTAGAAGTCATAAAATAGAAATGTATAACAAAGTTTGTATAAAAAATATAGCACGCTTAAAACTTTTGCACAGTAGTGTGTGTGTGTGTGTGTGTGTGTGTGTGTGTGTGTGTGTGTGTGTGTGTCTGTGTGTGCATACATGCGCATATTATATATATATATATATATATATATATATATATATATATATATATATATATATATATATATATATATAAAATTGCACACACAATCTTTTTCAACATTTATTTTCTTATTGTTTTCCAGATTTATTCTTTCTTCATGGCACTCCTGTGAGTCCATAAAATAACAGGATCCTTACTTCTCATTATTTTTCTTTTTCTCTAGATTATTACAGTTTCTATGCAGGTAAAGATATTATAAGACTCCAATTTGGTTCTCGCATGGTATTGTGGTATAGTGATTAGGACTGTCACCTCACAGCAAAAAGGTTCTGGGTTCAAGCCCAGTGGCAGACGGGGGCCTTTCTGTGTGGAGTTTGCATGTTCTCCTCGTTTCTGCGTGGGTTTTCTCCGGGTGTTCCCATTTCCCCACAGTCCAAAGACATGCAGTTAGGCACACAGGATGATGATGCTGATATTGATGATGATGATGAGGAGAATTATGATGGTGATAAAACTATGTATTTTAAATGACAAGAAAGAAGAAACTACTTTTAAATTAATGCTCTTATTCTGGAACATTAAAAACATGGAGAGTCCAACCAAAAACCAAAAGCTCAATTCCCAAAAAGTTTGTATACAGCATGTAATTCAGTGGGTTTTTTTTTCTTTATTTATATTAATAAAAAGACACTTCATCTCTTAAACTAATTATGGACTGATGTTTCTCTTTACTTAGTTGAGTGGTTATTGATATAATATGGATAACTACAGTTGTCGAATAGGGCTGTTGACTGTATTTTTTTTATTATTTAATATTTTCTATCTGATGGTCTCAAATGCATTAAAATCGCAAGAAACTGCACTAAGTAACTTTTGATGAGGCACCTGTT
This sequence comes from Neoarius graeffei, assembly GCF_027579695.1. Taxonomy (NCBI): domain Eukaryota; kingdom Metazoa; phylum Chordata; class Actinopteri; order Siluriformes; family Ariidae; genus Neoarius; species Neoarius graeffei. The sequence goes on along the minus strand of NC_083571.1, from coordinate 50,635,195 downwards.
AATTGAAAAGCGTTTCCAGGTGAATACCTCATGAAGCTGGTTAAGATAATGCCACAAGTGTGCAAAGCGTCATCAAGGTAAACGCTGGCAACTTTGAAGTATTTAAAATATGAACTATGTTTTGTGTTTTTAATGCTTCTTTCTTTACCACACAATTCCATATGTACCATATGTTATGTCATAGTTTTGCTGTATTTTACAGGTAAACATATTGTGTGACTGCAGTTTGGTTTTCAGTCAGTTATTTTCCTCTGGGTCTTCAGTGGTGTTGGTAAGTACTATAACTGAAATACAAATATAACTCGATGTAAGTATAATCATAAAATTATGGTACCATTGCACTTTTGAATTCTTAAATCTGATTGGTAAAGATTTTTGATTAATTTTCTATATTGCAGCTCTGACAATATTTCTGGCTATAATTCAAATAGCAGCTGATATTAATGTGTTCTTTTTAATCCATTATCATTTCGATCGTAGCAGCTCTTTCACAGGGCCATGTATGTAGTACATTCTACATAATTGACAACTGTTGATAAATTGGTTAAAGTTTTTTCATTAAAGAAAGAAATTTATTTTTTGATATGGTAAAAGAGACATTTATTTAACATTAATGGAAGGAGTTTTCAGTGTCACAGCTTTGTAACCATGGGAAAATCCACAGGACAAAGAAAATGACCACTTTACAATTTCTCTGGAGCATGACAAGCTGCATTTTCTGTTTTATTAACTTAAAACCAGGGAGAAAACAGAGGCTGCTGAGGGAATGTTTGTATATAGCGATGATAACAGAAATGTACAGGATGTAGTCTTCTGGACTTTCCACAACATTAATTGGAACTAAAAATAGCTAAAAATAAGACATGCCATTCTTTAGCAAAATTTAAGGTTGTAATAACTGACATTGCTGTGATGTAAATGCAATGAAACACTTCTGAACGTATTTTTCTAAAAAGTAATCAGCTTCACTTCATGTTGGTCTCCTTCACCAATTAAGTATTTATTATTTATAACAACCTGTTCCAAAATGCTTTATTTATTACACATACCATATTTTATTACAGCACATAAAGAAGCAGAAGCGAGAACAAGCCATGTATGACTGTTGCCATCATTTTCCCACATGCTATTTTTATGAAAACACAGAAAAAAAATAACCTGTTATTCCATCGTCATCATCACTGGTGCATGTGTGGATTTTCTAGCTCTGCTTTTGACTTTCAGTATTCTGTACCAACATCATAAGAGTGGAGGTGTAATCTCAGTCAACGCCATTTTCCTCCTAATCAGTGACCTGCTGGAGCTGATTCTGAGTCCAGTTGTAAGATACATTTGCAAAGCAGACAATATTTGTATAATTTTGAGAGTACTGTTATTGGGAGCTAGGCTCTGTGGGCATCTACTTCACCAGCTGGTGACATTAGAAAGCATTCTTACTCAAAAATATCCATCATCACATGCTGTTATTTTCTTCCCATCCTGCTCTATTTTTACTCCATGCATCTTTATTTGGAATTGGGTGCCAGATCCTTCCAAGATATATTTTTTATCAGCAATGCCTGTAATTGTGTGTGTAGTCACATGTATAGAAGAAGAAGAAACCTTTATTCATCACATGCACACTTCAAGCACAGTGAAATTCATCCTCTGCATTTAAACCATCTGAAGCAGTGAACACACACACTCAGAGCAGTGGGCAGCCACACCAGAGTGCCCAGGGAGCAGTCAGGGGTCAGGTACCTTGCTCTAGGGCACCTCAGCCCAAGGCCGCCCCACATCAACCTAACTGCACGCCTTAGGATTGCGGGGGAAACTGGAGCACCCGGAGGAAACCCACGCAGACACGGGGAGAACATGCAAACTCCACACAGAAAGGCCCTTGCTGGCCGCTGGGTTCGAACTCGGAACCTTCTTGCTGTGAGGCGACCATGCTAACCACTACACCACTCTGCTGCTAAAATGAGCATATATTTTTATATATATGCATGCTATATACACTATATATTTGTATCGTGAATTGTAACGCCTCTCCTGACACCAACCAGGCCACAGACAAGAAGCCAGGCGTGCTAGTGCTAAGTGTTGCTATGTTTACTCTGATCATTTTATATGTGCCATTTTTCTTGAATTGTTTTTTTTTTATCTTCCTTTTTTATGTTGGAGGTTCTAGTGAGTATGAGACTGATTTCAGAGCCCCTCCTCTGTGTTCTCGTCTGCAGGGAAAATCGTTTGGTTCAAACTAAAGCATATTTTGCAGCGCAATAATAAATTCTATATCCAATTCCAAAAAAGTTGGGACACTGTATAAAACCTTAATAAAAACAGAATGTGAAGATTTGCAAATCATGGAAACCCTATATTTCATTGAAAATAGTACAAAGACAACATATCAAATGTTGCAACTGAGAAATTTGAATGATTTTTGAAAAACATATGTTCATTTTGAAATTGACATCAGCAACATGTTTCAGAAAATTTGGGACAGGGCAACAAAAGACTGAAAATGTTGTGTAATGTTAAAGTTAATTGGCAACAGGTCAGTTACATGATTGGGTAGAGCATCCCAGAGAGGCTGAGTCTTTCAGAAGTAAAGATGGGGATGGGTTCACTGCTCTGTGAAAGACTGTGTGGGCAAACTGCAACAATTTAAGCATAATGTTCCTCAATGTAAAATTGAAAAGAATTTGGGGATCACATCATCTATGGTACATAATAGCATGAAACGATTCAGAGAATCTGGAGAAATGCAAGAGACAAGGCTGAAAACTAACATTGGATGCTTGTGATCTTCAGGCCCTCAGGTGACACTGCATTAAAAGCAGAAACATGTCTGTCGTGGAAATCACTGTATGGGCTCCTTGAGAAAACACTTCAGAAAACCATCGTCTGTGAAAACAGTTCATTGCAGCATCCACAAATGCAAGTTAAAACCATATATTAACAATATCCAGAAACACTACCACCTTCTCTGGGCCCGCGCTCTTCTACGATGGACTGAGGTGAAGTGGGTGGTATGGTGGTGTAGTGGTTAGCACTGCCGTCTCACAGAAAGAAGGTCCTGGGTTCGAGCCCAGCGGCTGATGTGGGCCTTTCTGTATTGAGTTTGTATGTTGTGTGTGTGGGTTTCCTCCCGGTGCTCTGGTTTCCCCCACAGTCCAAAGACATTCAGGTTAGACTAATTGGTCGCTTTAAATTGACTGTAGGTGTGAAGGGTTGTGTGTCTCTAGGTGTCAGTTCTGTGATGACTGACTTGTCCAGGTGTACCCTGCCTCTCACCCATAGTCAGCTGGGATAAGCTCCAGCTTGCCTGCGACCCTGTACGGGAGAAGCAGCTACAGATAATGGATGGACTGAGATGAAGTGAAAAATTGTCCTGAGGTCTGATGAACCAAAAATAGAAATGATTTTTAGAAATCATGGACACCATGTTTTCATGTTTTCACCAGAGGAGCGGGACCATCTGGCTTGTTATCAGTGCACAGTTCAAAAGCCAGCATCTGTGATGCTATGAGGGTGCATTAGTGCACATAACATGGGTAGCTTGTACATCTGGAAAGGCATCATTAATGCTGAATGATATATATACATGTTTCAGAGCAATATGCTGCCATCCAGACAAAATCATTTTTAGGGAACAAAAATGATTTTCAGGGAAAATAATTTTCTTCTTTCAGCAAGACCACGCCAAACCAACCAAGAATGGGACAACATTTCTCTTTGGTCTCCTCAGTTCCCAAGTGTTTACATGGTGTTGTTTAAAGTAGAGGTGATGCAACACAATGGTAAACTTGCCCCTGTCCCAACTTTTTTGAAGCATGTTGCTGACATTAAATTCAAAATGAGCATTTTTTTTCCAAAAAACAATAAAATCTCAGTTTCAACATTTCATCTGTTGTCTTTGTACTATTTTCAATGAAATATAGGCTTTCCATGATTTACAAATCTTCACATTCCACTATTTTGGAATTGGGGCTGTATATGATACCTTTTTTACTGGTTACTGATGAACTGAATGATCAAAATATTTCATTTCAAATAGAAATGAAATGTTACCTTTTCAACTGTTCATATTTATTGTTCATGTAAAAAATATAAATAGCAATATAATTGTAAATAATATTATTTTAAATAATATTACTGACCATTAAATGTTACTTCCATTGCTCTTGTGTAATGCTGTCAGATGAGAGGGGGCACGGTGGTGCAGTGGTTACCGTTGTCACCTCACAGCAAGAAGGTTCCAGATTCGAACCTCAGTGCTGACGGGGGCCTTTCTGTGTGGAGTTTGAATGCTCTTTCCGCGTGTGTGTAGGTTTCCTCCCACTTCAAAGACATGCAGATGAGGTAAAAATTGTTCAACTTGGTGTATGTTGCTCTGGGTAAGAGGATGTGCTAAAATACCTGTAACGTATCTTTTTTCCACATCTAATGGCTTCTAGTTTGTTGGTTCCTCAGTAAGCTTTTGCTTTGCCACAAATATGGAATATGTATTCTGATATTAATCTGTCTGTGTCAAATTGTCATAATAAACATCACCATAAATTCTGTGTGTTATTCACTGCATGATATTATATAACAGGCTAAAATCTAACATTTATCATGACAAAAACAATAGTAGGATTTCATGTTATGTCATATAATTATATCATAAAGTCTCATCTCATCTATTTGTGGGTGCAATCAGTTAATTATTGATACTAAGTGATCAATCTCGTTAAATCAGTCTCATTAAATTTTGAAGGTCAATAATTAAAATGAATCAATCCCATTGAATCATTTAATTTGACTCGTTTGAATTGAATCATACCATAGAATCACTCTCATTTGAAGTGAATCGTTCAGTGAATCGTTCAATGAATCATTTAGTGAATCATTTAGGGAATTGTTCAATGAATCATTTAGGGAATCATTTAGTGAATCATACCATTAATCCTGGTGCTTAATAATAAATTACCAAACAGCTAAATTATGGTACATTTCCAAATTATTAAGATCACTTACCATATTATATAACATTTGCACCCTTTTTGAATTCTTTGAGAAAACTGGGGACTTCAGATGTTGTTCACACAAATAAACACAGTTTGTTTAATAAATGAATTTATTATACAAAGATAAAAAGATAAATCAATATATACAAGCAGTGAAGTGTGTGTGTGTGTGTGTGTGAGAGAGAGAGGGGGAGTGTGAAGGACTTGACCATGTGTTTAGCCTCGTGTAGCTAACTACACGTGGTGGAGGCCTAGCTTGTTGGTAGCTAAACAAAAGAATGTTATCTAAACAGAACAAAGGATTAGCTCTGTGTTTAGCCTCGTGTAGCTAACTACACGTGGTGGAGGCCTAGATTAGCCTTGTGTTGCTAGTATGTGTTTGTGAAAGGCCCTATAGCCTAGCTAAAGTGTGTTTGTTAGGCCTGATGGCTTGCTGAGCACATGGTAGGCCTTGATTAGCTTTGTGTTGCTAAGCAGACAAAAGCAAAGCTGTAGCTAACCCACTAGCTCAACCATACTGAATCCACTGAAATCTTAATGACATCAAGATGTATAATAATGAGAACTATATGTTAGTAGTAAAGAATAAAAGAGAGAAGCATGCGCAGCCTATCTATTAAACAATTGAGAGAACATAGAACCAAAATAAATCAACACGTTGCGTGTTCAACAGTGTAACAATAAACCTGGGTTTAAATTCACACTATTTCAAATAAAAGCAAATTCCTAAGACTATCCTAATTATGCCCAAATGCCAAAATCTTACTTAATCCTGCCTTTAGCAAGATATGAAGAACTATTCGCCGGTGTAGTCTCGGGCCTCGCCGTGGGAGCACGTGAGCCGCTCGTGATGGAGGCGGAGAAACTTTCGGGTCGAACGGAGCACTTGGGTGGTTCCCGTGGAAAGCAGAGGGTTCTTGGTCCGAACCTCAGCGTTCGTGAGGAAAAGTCTCTGATCAGAATAAGATGCACAGCGCTTTGAGTTAAAAAGGATTCAATCGCTTCTTAACTTTTAACTGCCTGGGCTGCAGTCGTGACGTCACTTCTAATGCAAGTAAACCGGTTGTAACTCAGGTTGAGTTTAAAGATCGCGCGACTCTAGAGTTTACCTTTGCCAAGGGTAAGAAGGAAAATCGCGCTGAGTGATGGATCTTGCAAGAAAGAAGACGTCTTTTTGGGGTGGAGAGCGCGCCTCTTTATACATCCAGATCCATCGGAAGCCAGACGTGAGAGAGCAAAGATGGAAGCGTTGTCCCATTGTTTTATGTTTCCTTGTATGATGACGTAGATGATCCCGCCCACGCGTGACGTAGGTCACACGGAAGTGGACTGGGAATTGTAGTTCTGACACAAGATGGCGGTATGATACCTACAGTCCCCCTTTTGGTCTCAGGGGTATGACGGAGTCGTAGCACTGAGAGCACCGTATCGTATCATCGCCGTGTCCATAGTCCTTGAGGTAGACTTGTCCTGTGCAGTCCATGGTGTCCTGTGAAGACTGTAAACTTGTGAGTTCCAGTAAGACAGTTGGAGACAGAGGCATTTTGGGCATAATATAATCACTATGGGCATTTTGGGCATATAATCACTATCTAACTAACTAGATCAAAACCACATCAAAAAAATTAAACATGGAACATGAAACATGTAGTGTTCAATTTCTTAGGCATAAAAAAACAAGAAAAGAGAAGAAATGAAGGAAGGAAAGAAGTATTAGTGTTTGGGTTGGCAAACCTAATCTTCTGGGAAGGTGATAGCAGTGGGGGGGTCTGGCTAGAAAGCGTGCGCTACTGCGGCTAGCTGTCGGGGACACAGACCATCTTATCTAGCTAGGTGTGTAGTGTTATGTATGGGTTGCCTGGGCAGACCCAGTGGATGTCTTTAGTGGGGGTGCACATCTCTAAGTTTGTGGATTCACAAAAATGAGGATAGCACTGCCAAGACTATATGCCAGGTGTATTTGCGATGAATACACACTAGTAATAATAGCGGATTTTAGTATTTTATCTACCATGTTATACTGAAGGGTTATTACTTCATTGGGTTGGTGAAGTCTGACCGGGAATGTTAGTGTACGCTTATGGTTGAGTGATGCGTACAAACTAGGTGGACAGGATGGGCCTAGCTGTCGTCCACCCCCTTTTGGAGTGAGGACTGTTCAAAAGGTTTGATTCGATTATCGTGGAAATCGATATGAAAGCGTTTAATTAGGCCTAGATGTCCTAATGTGATACGCGACGGGGAACGGTTTTCCCACGATCGAAAGGTCTCGACCAGGGTGGTAGGAACTTCTCTGAGATTCGAGCGTAGTAGGCTTTGTGTCCTTCTACTCTCGAATCGAGATTCTTTTGGGCACCTGTAAAGGTTGACTGTAGGTGGCATCGTAGGTCGGCGACATGTTGATGTGCGGTGTATGCAATCGCGACGCTTATGGCCTCTGGTTTGTATAGGAGATGCGGGGGAAGAACCGACTCTCGCCCAGTCATCATCCCATAGGGTGTGACTTCAGTGGCGCAATGAGGGGTGGACCGAATGGCCCTTAGCACCAAGGGAAGTTTCACATCACAAATTTTACCACGGTTTGTGATATACTTTTGCAGCATGCTCACAATGGTTTGAATGGCTCGTTCAGCCTGACCAGAGAATTGAGGGTGGTACGCGATATGGAATTTCGCCTTGACGCCTAACATGTTCCACAGCGCAGCCATTACACCAGCGGTGAAATGGGTGTCTGTGTCTGAGTCGATGGATAGAGGGAGATTTTTGCCACTAGGGGGAGTCGCGATGTCAGGTGTTTCGACACCGGACTCGGTGTGCAAAGACATGAACTGAAGTTCTTCAGAAATTTGATCTCGCGTGGCGCTCGGTTGATCGGTGTTCGCACTGATCTCGTCGCAACGGGTTTGTGCATATTTTGTGGGATTCAACGACTGTGGGGTTTTGTTTTGTGTGAAGTTGACTAAGTTTATGTCGCAGGGCTTGGTTGGGATTGGGTCGCCTTGTGAGAGCCGTGTGTCTGAGAGATGATGGTGAAGACTTTAGCGCACATGAAGTGCGTTTTGTGTGTTTGCCTTCGCCACCAGGGGGGGCCCTACATCCTGACCCTCGCCTGCTGTTTCAGAGGGATCTCCTCCCCCTTTCACGAGATATACCCGTGGTTCCTGGCCTAGTCATGCCAGTGAATGGCCTTTTGCCATTTTTCTTGGGCTCTTTTGTTTTATCTGTTGAGGGGTCTGACGTCTCCTGTAACAGTTCTTTAATCTCAGCCAACTGGGCTTTTAAAGAGTCCAGCTCTGAGTGGAACTCACCAGGTTGGTCTGAGTCACTGTGTTGGTCGTCTCTACCCTTGCTTTTAGAGCTACGGTCGGAACGCTTCTGCCGTTTCTGGTCAGAGCGGGGATGACGGTTTTGCTGCCAACCGTTTTGTTCCCTACGACCCTTTTCATTTGATGGGCGATTGCCATCGTCACTGTGGACTCGCCCTCGGTCCCTCCTGGCCTTACCTTGTCGATTTTTCCACTCACCATTGTGATGGTTCGGCAAGGATCGGGCTGGACCGGAATTCTTCCAGGTGGGTCCCCCTTTCGGTGCTTCACCTCCTAAGGTTAGCGGGGGCTTGTCCTCACCCTGGAGACTAAGGACTCTGGGTTCATCATCATTTCCGTTTGCGGTTTTGACAATGGTCTCCCAGGTCATTTGGGCTAGTCGCCTAATTTCCCTCATCGAATAGCGACCTTGTCGACACGTCAGTGTGACATGGGTCCGCACGCTTGGGTGGAGGTTATGCAAGAAGAGAGATATGAAACCTCTATCTTCTTCCAACCCTGGTGCACTACTACCTTGGAAATAGGCAGTACGTAGCCGTCTGTAATATTCACGAGGCGCCTCAGACCGTTTTTGTTTGACTTGTAATGCACACAATATCGCGGAGGTTTCGTCCGTGTATGGTGCATATTCTTCCCTCATGTAATTGCGAAGTTTCGAATAACTATCGCGAATGTTTGGGGGTAGTGTCTCTAAAAAGGCACGAACGCTACTACTGGAGGTCTTCCAGATTAGTTTAAGTTTTTCACGTGTTGTGGCGTTCGGCAGGTCCATCAGGCATCGATCAATTTCTCGTAAATAGTTATTTACATTAGTTCTTTGATTGTTGGGATCGAATTGTTCGACATCTTTAGCAAGTAGGTCAATTTGCCGTAGGCGAAGGGTTTGGTGCACGTCCTTGTGCGACCTTCTTGGCTCTTCTGAGCACTCACTGTCTGAGCTACTCTGGTGTCGCTCCCGCTTCGCACGAGATGCGTGGTCTGATTCATCTGGAGATGGATCAGGGAGACTGAAGCGCACTGACCTAGGTGTGCTACGGGCCTGGGCTTCGGATGAGCGCAGGATGGCTCCATCTTGGCTAAACGACGGAGTCGAGTAGCGAGTTGATGGAGTTTGGCGGGGTGTCTGGTCCTCGACCAGATCATTTACGGTGTCCGGTTCGGACGCCTCTTCCCGCTCTGAGCTTTGGCGCATTGTTGGGGGTCTTTCACGCCCCTCGCGCTGCTCATGGGGGGTCTGCTCCTGGGCAGCCCTCTTAGCAACCATTTCGGCTTTCTCTAGCCGTTTGGTGCAATCATCAAGGGAGGTCTTCAAGAGCTCAAACTCCCTATGTAAATCATTATTATCGGCTGTCAGCTTGGCGTTGCTGGTGGTCAGCCTTTCAACCTCTCCGCGAAGGCATCTGATTTCTGAATCAGCATCTTGGAAGTATGATAGGAATAGCTTACCTAGTGCCGCTTGGACACTAATAGTTGTTCTTTTTGGATCTCTCATATGTTTGTTTGAATTGTCTAAGTTGTTTTGGCATTCACTCTCACCTGTGTACTTAATGTTTGCCTTTTCGGAGGCAGAGCAGTGAATGAGGTCTGCGATGACCTCAAGGAGAGACACGTCTTGAGCGTTGTCTTCCATTTTTGAGACATGAGGGGATGCCACTTTACTTAGGCTGGATGTTAGATAATTAATCAAGTTAATTATTAATTTAATCATTATTAATTAACTATGTAATTAATTATGAAGGTTTATTTGGAAATGCTCTCTTATCCTAAGTTGAATAGGTTATGAGTATTGGTGATATGGTTATCACACTACTGTTATCCGTTTTAACACACCTGGGGATATACCTTAGCAGTTGCTGAATTAAACTGATAGTTTATTTGTTGTTGAACAATAATCCAGAAGTCAACAAACCAATGGCCTCACACGGGGCACCATTTTAACTGTGGGTGCAATCAGTTAATTATTGATACTAAGTGATCAATCTCGTTAAATCAGTCTCATTAAATTTTGAAGGTCAATAATTAAAATGAATCAATCCCATTGAATCATTTAATTTGACTCGTTTGAATTGAATCATACCATAGAATCACTCTCATTTGAAGTGAATCGTTCAGTGAATCGTTCAATGAATCATTTAGTGAATCATTTAGGGAATTGTTCAATGAATCATTTAGGGAATCATTTAGTGAATCATACCATTAATCCTGGTGCTTAATAATAAATTACCAAACAGCTAAATTATGGTACATTTCCAAATTATTAAGATCACTTACCATATTATATAACATTTGCACCCTTTTTGAATTCTTTGAGAAAATTGGGGACTTCAGATGTTGTTCACACAAATAAACACAGTTTGTATAATAAATTCATTTATTAAACAAAGATAAAAAGATAAATCAATATATACAAGCAGTGAAGTGTGTGTGTGTGTGTGTGTGAGAGAGAGAGGGGGAGTGTGAAGGACTTGACCATGTGTTTAGCCTCGTGTAGCTAACTACACGTGGTGGAGGCCTAGCTTGTTGGTAGCTAAACAAAAGAATGTTATCTAAACAGAACAAAGGATTAGCTCTGTGTTTAGCCTCGTGTAGCTAACTACACGTGGTGGAGGCCTAGATTAGCCTTGTGTTGCTAGTATGTGTTTGTGAAAGGCCCTATAGCCTAGCTAAAGTGTGTTTGTTAGGCCTGATGGCTTGCTGAGCACATGGTAGGCCTTGATTAGCTTTGTGTTGCTAAGCAGACAAAAGCAAAGCTGTAGCTAACCCACTAGCTCAACCATACTGAATCCACTGAAATCTTAATGACATCAAGATGTATAATAATGAGAACTATATGTTAGTAGTAAAGAATAAAAGAGAGAAGCATGCGCAGCCTATCTATTAAACAATTGAGAGAACATAGAACCAAAATAAATCAACACGTTGCGTGTTCAACAGTGTAACAATAAACCTGGGTTTAAATTCACACTATTTCAAATAAAAGCAAATTCCTAAGACTATCCTAATTATGCCCAAATGCCAAAATCTTACTTAATCCTGCCTTTAGCAAGATATGAAGAACTATTCGCCGGTGTAGTCTCGGGCCTCGCCGTGGGAGCACGTGAGCCGCTCGTGATGGAGGCGGAGAAACTTTCGGGTCGAACGGAGCACTTGGGTGGTTCCCGTGGAAAGCAGAGGGTTCTTGGTCCGAACCTCAGCGTTCGTGAGGAAAAGTCTCTGATCAGAATAAGATGCACAGCGCTTTGAGTTAAAAAGGATTCAATCGCTTCTTAACTTTTAACTGCCTGGGCTGCAGTCGTGACGTCACTTCTAATGCAAGTAAACCGGTTGTAACTCAGGTTGAGTTTAAAGATCGCGCGACTCTAGAGTTTACCTTTGCCAAGGGTAAGAAGGAAAATCGCGCTGAGTGATGGATCTTGCAAGAAAGAAGACGTCTTTTTGGGGTGGAGAGCGCGCCTCTTTATACATCCAGATCCATCGGAAGCCAGACGTGAGAGAGCAAAGATGGAAGCGTTGTCCCATTGTTTTATGTTTCCTTGTATGATGACGTAGATGATCCCGCCCACGCGTGACGTAGGTCACACGGAAGTGGACTGGGAATTGTAGTTCTGACACAAGATGGCGGTATGATACCTACATATTAATGACATAATTAGAATGATGTGGGGAAAACTCTTATAGCAAACACACACAGAGGACCTTTGTGTGTGTTCTGGGAATGACTTACCAAGCTTGTACCGTGAATACCAAACATACTAAATTGAAAAATAATTATTCAAACCCCCCCCCCCCCCCCACACACACACACACACAAAACAAACAAACAAAAAAACCAAACTCTGTCGTCTGTCCCTTTGTTCAATTTTGTACTTCTCTCATCAGACAATTTGTGCTCCATCTATTTATTTTTAAGTTTCTGCTCCAAAAGAATGCTGGTCAGAAAAATGGAAAAGTATATAATCCACCTCCTTTGTATTTTTACAACTGTAACTGTATTTCACACTCTCAGACCCCGTCCACACGTAGCCGGGTATCTGCTAAATTGAAGATATTTTTCTAGTTTTGGCCTGTCATCCACATGAAAACACATCAAAAACGAATATTTAAAAAAACTCCGGGCAAAGTGAAGATTTTTGAAAACTCCGTGTATGCCTTTTCGTGTAGACAGAGATAACCGGAGTTTTGCGTTTTAGAACGTCACAATCTGCGCCAAAAAAATGACAACAAATCTGCCCTGACGTCAAACGTGCGACCTTTGTTTACTGCAGAAGCCAGATTAAGCATGGACTTAAGCTAGCCGCACACCACGGCGATCCACGCGGTACCGAACCGACCCATTTCAGAGCCGACTCCCGACAGGGCACGCACATATCCCCCGACTGTTGACGAGTGCAGTCGCGATTGAAGCGACACGTGACAACTTAATAGCTTTGTGATTGGCTATTGGATATAGTTACTGTTAAATCCAACACTTGAAGATGCTACAGGCTGAATTACAAATGACACAACACGGAATATGTAGCGCACTATCTAGGCTGCATGAGCTATTATTCCCAACCTTAAATAGTGCACTTATATAGGGGAGTTAAAGCGATTTGGAATTCAGCCACACAACTTGAGCAGAGTGGCTTTCCAGCCCACTGTGTCTATGGATAAAGCTTCAGTCTATAGAATTACAGTATATACCTGCATTAGGTGCTACCAACACGTATTTCTCGCGCTAGAAATTGTGTTTAATGATGTCACGTGTTATATGCGAAAGATATGATTGGCTATTGCTAGCGACTCTCGCCGATCAGTCTGGCTCCCGATTAGTTTTTTGAATCGGCTGTGTGATGAGTCGGTACCATCGAAAACTAGTCTTTACGCCTGACTCGCGACTTCAGTTGGCTCGGTACGCTGAAAATCGGCGTAGTGTGCGGCTAGCTAAAGAGTAATGGATCGGAGTAGTGCCTTGAAAGCGTTAATTATTGTGCAGGTGCTATTTACATGTTTAATTTTAGAAGCCCAACTACTGCTCCAAGAGCACAGGCGATGTGATTAGGGGGTAGGATTTGGGGAAATAACCATCTACAGGTTTGGAATGCTTATGAATGTGATTGAAAACGCAGATGTTCGGTTATGTGTGGAAGGGATTTTTTTCGAAGACGAGGTGGTGTGGATAAAACATTTTTATAAACGGAGGGGGGGAAAATGTTCGGTTTTAAAAATACCCGGCTACGTGTGTACATGGCATCAGTCACTGCTGATAATGTGTTTCAAATGTGTCAGTAACATGGGCTGAAAAATATCAGCTCAAACAAACAACATTTAGGAAGTGTTTCACTCTGTGTAATCACCTTACATGATTGTCACTGAGATGCTGCATTCATCCACAGAATTCAACCCCGGTCTTTTTTCTTTATAGCATTCTGTGTATTATATATTATATATATATTAGTGCTGTCAAGCGATTAAAATATTTAATCGCGATTAATGTCGCGACTGTCATAGTTAACTCGCGATTAATCACAATTTAATCGCACATTTTTGTCACACGAAAAACCATTGTAATTCTCTTACCAGCATAAAAAAGTGAATGAGCTTGTTTTGTACCAATGTTTTTCTTATTGCAAAGCATAACACGTCTTGACACAGCCACTGCAAAGTGAAACCTAAGCTGAGCACCATGGCTCTTCGTCCCAAGGCTAGCAAGAGAACCATGAATGAAGTGATCTACTGCTTGAGTTAGTCTACAACTCTAATCAGAGAGACAGGTTACACAGTGACGGTAGGCTTGACATGCTTGATTATAATATAAAGTACACTATTATATTAACTTTAAGTTGTTCGTTGATAAATATTGCATTGAATCTGATCTTTACTGTTTCAGCTCACTTAACACATTTTGTACTTTTACACTTTCTGCCTGTTGATGCGTCGCGCTGTCCAATCAGAGGCGGCAAAATTTGCATATTACAGGAAGGATTTCTGGGATAGCATTGAGTTTACAGTTCAGAGGGATCTGGCTTCTTTAGACGCTGTCTTCTTAAAACTGAATAAATATTTAAAAAGAGCCAAATGAGCCAGTCTTTTGAACGGCTCTTTTCAAAGAACGGATCACAAAGATGCGGATCCCATCAAAGAGCCATAAATCCCATCTCTACTAGCGCGCCCTGCCCGCGCTGGTTCTTTGGGGGAGGAGGGCAGAGGACTCTGGCTGTGCGGGGCATTACAGTCTAGCTGCTATCGTTTTTCTAAGCAAAGTCTCTGTTCCAAGTTCCTGGCAGTTTCAAAAGCTTATGAAAAACCTACATCATGTCACAGAGCGTTAATCTCGCGATAAAAAAATTATCGCTGTTAAAATTGAGTCAAGTTAACGTGTTAATAACGCGACATTTTTGACAGCACTAATATATATATATATATATATATATATATATATATATATATATATATATATATATATATATTTTATGAGTATGGTGCTGCAATAACTCTTTTTTCCACGAAAATCCAAAATCAAATACATTTGCTCACGTGGAGGATAAATGCTGACATTTCACATAAAAATAAAATCAGAAAAGGAAGAGAAGATCATTATATGTTCACTGCTTTTGTTGTTAAGAACTGTCAAACACATTATTAAAGCCTGGAAGGATAGTGGTGGATTATCAACTCTATGGAAGAGATGTGCTCAGAAAAAAATAAAAAATAAAAATTGACTGACCATGATTAGACCTCATTTGAATGCTTGATGAAGTCGAAGCTTAAAAAAAAACAGTAGAACTCACAGCTATGTTTAAGGGTGAAAGTAAAACATTTCCAAATGCACAATGCAACAAGAACTTAGGGGATTGGGACTAAACAGCTGTGTAGCCATAAGAAAACCACTTGTTAATGAGTCTAATCAGAAAAGAAGGCTACAATTTGCTGGGAAGGATAGAGATTGGAGTCTGGAGCAATGGAAAAAGGTAATGTGGCCTGATGAGTCCAGATTTACGCAATTCCAGAATGATGGGCGATTCAGAGTAAGAAGGGAATCACATGAAGTGATGCACCCATCATGCATATTGGCCACTGTACAAGCCTCTGGAGGCAGTGTTATGATCTGGGGTTGCTTCAGTTGGTCAGGTCGAAGCTCAGGAATGCTATGTGGCAATAAAATGAAGTTAGCTGATGATCTGAATGTTCTGAATTACCAGGTTATCCCATCAATGGATTTTTTTCTTCCCTGATGACTCGGGCTCAAATTGTGAAAGAGTCGTTCAGGAAGCATGAGGAATCGTTTTCACACATGAATTGGCCCCAACAGAGTCCTGACCTTAATGTCACTGAAATCTTTACTCAAAAATATCCATCACTTGCTGTTATTTTCTCATGAACCTACTCGATTCCCCTCTGCATCGTTGTCTGGCTGGTAACAATCGGGTGCCAGTTCATCTCTGAAAACTGTTGTTGTTGTTGTTTTTTCCAGTAATAAATATGGGTTTTTGTCTGATGCCTGCATTTTTATGCGTAATCACAAGCTTATTGATTTGCAAATCCCCTCCTGACATTGTAAAGGCCACAAACAGGAAGCTAGTGCTCAGGGTTACCATCTTTATTCTGATCATTTTATACATACGTTATTTTTGTTGACTATTTACTGACTGGCTTTCCATTAATATTGGACTATTTAGTGAATATGAGATTGATTTCAACATCCCTTCTGTTTGTTCTCATCTTCAGGGACACACACAATAAATTATTTGCTTTGCTTAAGGACTCTGGGTTATTTTATTGTTTGTTTGTTTTTGAGGTTGTTCTCATTGGATAACAGTATGTCATCTTTGGTGTTGTGATTGTGGTTTGTTATTGCATTACCCTTCCATGTTTACAGGTTTTGATTTTTACCTTGACAGGATACTTTGGTTCCTGTTGTTTAAAGCAGGGGTTTTCAAAGTGTGGGAGAGTCAGCCCCCCCTCAGAGAGCAAATAAACAACAGCGCCCACCCTCACAATTTTTGTTGTTGCTATACTTAATGTTCCATTCATATTTAAAAAAAATGGTTGTTGTACACATTTTTTTTTTCTTTTACATATTTTAAACATCTGTGCTTATCTTTTTAAAACATCTTGTTTTACACATTTTAAACATCTCATAGCATCGTTAGCTAGCACCTCTTGGCAGACAACACACTGTGGCAGAGGAGCATCTTCAGATCCAGTCCATGAAAATCCAAACTTTAAATAATCGTGGTCATACTTCCTTCTTTTTTCAGTCCCCCCCAGGATTCCGCAGGCCTTTTTTGTGATTGTTGCGGGCTGAAATGTCTGATGTTGCGGGGGTTTTCCAAAAAATTGCGATGAAAGTTGCAGTGTTTTTTAGGTTTTTGTTGCAATTACATTGCGGGAGGAAGTGAAAGTTGCGAGGAATTGTTGTGATTTTCTCTTTTAGTGATTAAAATTGAGTGACATGTTAAATATTAAGTTATTACCAAAAAACTATTGATTAAAAAAACAAAGACACTGAGAAATGGTCCTATAAACAACTTTACCAATATAAAAGATTACCCGGACTACAAAAATGCAGAAAAATAGGCTTTACTTATCCAAATGCACCTGTTGGTTCAAAAGTTAAAGTGCATAGAACCTCACAGCACAACATGAAGTTACCTTAAAATATAATATAAATGTCTCAGCTTTCATGTAAGAAAAAAAAAAACATTAATACTAGTACTGTGTGCAGGCAGTCTCTCCTGAAGACTAAATTAAACAATAATTATAAACTAATAAAATAAATGGCTCAGGCTTCATAGAAAAAAAGAAACAATTTGAACAGAATCTCACAGTATGATTCTGAAGCTGCCTAAACAATGGAAAATAAAATACCATTTTGGCAAAAATGTTGGCATCCATTAATTTCTTGTATTAAGTAAAAAAAATAATGTAAAGTGCATACAGTCCTTCACTGTAAACATAACACACTTTCAGTAACAGAATTTAAGCCTATATAAACATTGTCTCGCACATACAGTGTTGCCAGATACTGCTGACGTTTTCTAGTCCAAAATATGTTCAAAACCCGCCAAAAGGCACTTAAAACCGCCCAATCTGGCAACACTGCGCGCATGCTGCTTCTCTTGAATGTATACACGGAAGTAAGGCGGAAGGTAGTTTGTCAACGTCACCTCAAGACGACGCCAACGATTGGTCAAATTTGCGGGAAGGTTGTGGTGATTGGATATTATTGCAACACCGCCCTGAATTTGCGGGGATTGGTTGAATTTGCGTTGAAGTTGCAAATCGCAACATCGCGAAATCCTGGAGGGTCTGTTTTTTGCTTGGCCCAGACTCTGTCTCCTCACTCACTGTCGCTTTAGGTACTAAAAATCGATCCATTTTGTCTCTGGCAAAGGCTAGCTGAAGTTCGCTAAATGTCCGCAATAGTAACTTATTCTGGTTTATGTTTCCTCACGTTGCGCCCCCCCTGAAGAACTCTGGCACCCCCCAGGGGAGGCGCACCCCACACTTTGAAAAGCCCTGGTTTAAAGCATATACGCAGAGCCATGGCCTCACTTTTGTTTATAAATGCCTTGAGACCTCAAGAATGGCACAGGAATAGTTTTAAGCGTTAACATTCATTCATTCATTCATTCATTATCTCTAGCCGCTTTATCCTTCTACAGGGTCACAGGCAAGCTGGAGCCTATCCCAGCTGACTACGGGCGAAAGGCGGGGTACACCCTGGACAAGTCGCCAGGTCATCACAGGGCTGACACATAGACACAGACAACCATTCACACTCACATTCACACCTACGGTCAATTTAGAGTCACCAGTTAACCTAACCTGCATGTCTTTGGACTGTGGGGGAAACCGGAGCACCCGGAGGAAACCCACGCGGACACGGGGAGAACATGCAAACTCCACACAGAAAGGCCCTCGCTGGCCCCGGGGCTCGAACCCAGGACCTTCTTGCTGTGAGGCGACAGGGCTAACCACTACACCACCATGCCGCCCCTAAGCGTTAACAATAAATCTAATATAGTAATTTTTACGATTAAAGTGATTCATATAGGTAGCAGTCTGATTGAATGGCGTTGACATCCGAAACGTCACAGCAGGAAGTCTATCGGTCTCATCGCCATTTCCGCTATACTAAAACGCAGAGCTGACTGCAACTCCGATCCTCCATTTTGAGCTAATTTATCGCCATGCCACATAGATGTGTTGCTGCACCTGCCAGCAACATGACAGAAGGTGGATTTACATTGCATTCATGGTTTAAAGAATGTTTAAACTGCAAAGATTTAGACACGTTTTGCGAAAAGTTAACAGGCACATAGGGTTCCTATGAAGTGGTCTCTCGTCTGCTCTGCACATTTTACTGAAGACTCGTATGAGACCTCTGATCTGTTGAGGAGCGTTGACTTTAAGCCCATATTGAAAGAGGGTGCAGTACCAATAATTAAAGAAAACTACAAAAAAAGGAAAGTATTTATTTATTTTTATTTTTTCTTCAAGAAAAGTTCAGTTGCACTGGTACTCCCGGAGTGAGCTGAGGGTTATTGGCAAAACCTGGGATGGAACGGGACGTGACATATCGCTCGGTCAGTGACCTCCCTGCGGTTGTTGCTCAAACCGGTGATGTCCCATTCTGTCCCGGGTTTTAGTAATTGCCTGAGCCAAGCAGTAATGGCGAAGTACCCCATATGGACAAAATAGAGAATGAGTGGACCAGCCATCTTATTTCTAAACTGGATGCTGCCATCTCTCCCTTACGTGGAAGAAGCGAATGAATGGAGAACTGAATGAACAACTGAAAGTCATATTGTTTCAAAACAGTCAGTCACAATATCGGCCGTCAAGAAGCGAGAATGCAGACGGGTAAGCTCCGACTCTCATTTCATCTCATCATCTCTAGCCACTTTATCCTGTTCTACAGGGTCGCAGGCAAGCTGGAGCCTATCCCAGCTGACTATGGGCAAAAGGCAGGGTACACCCTGGACAAGTCACCAGGTCATCACAGGGCTGATGCATAGACAACCATTCACACGGTCAATTTAGAGTCACCAGTTAACCTAACCTGCATGTCTTTGGGGGAAACCAAAGCACCCGGAGGAAACCCACGCCGACACAGGGAGAACATGCAAACTCCACACAGAAAGCCCTTCGCCGGCCACGGGGCTCGAACCCAGACCTTCTTGCTGTGAGGCGACAGCGCTAACCACTACACCGCCGTGCCACCTGACTCTCATTTGGATTAAAAAAAAAATCAAAAACAACCCGTTGTTTCCATGAATACATGTAACTTGTATTGTGTGTTTAAGTTACTGGTATAAGATTATTTAATTTGCTTCAGAATGTGATTGTCTCAGTTCATCTGATTATTTAATTAGCCTTTTATGTTTTATTAGTGAAAATGCATGCTTGTACATGTATGTTGCATAAGTTATAACACCCATCCTGTTTTAATGAGAGTCAACCCACAATCAATGAAGTCCAATCAGTCTTAGTTGAGCAAGTCGGTAACGGCATTTCTTACTTTCACCATAAATTTTTATTTATATGACTTTGGTCTATAGCTGAAAAAGGACTCGGCCTTAAAACCAGTTCCTGCTGTGACGTCACGCACTCAAGGCTGGCTGGCTCAGCGGGGCAGCTCGAATGCCAACTTTGGGGTCAATTTTAACTCAAAAATATATATATTTTAATTATCATTTATGCAGCATACAAGAGTCAAGGGTGGAGATACTATCCACTCAGAAATTTATTTAAAAATAAAGGTTCTGCATATCTGCTTTAAGAGTTTCTTCTTGCTTAATACTCTTAATTGTGTTTCATTGTGGTTTGATGTGTGTCTTCATGTTCTCTGACCCATTGTAGAATATGATCAGAATTTTGGCTGCATCCTGTCACTTCTGACTCCTTTGTGACATATTTTTACTTGTTATTGACAAACTGAATCATCAAAATAAACTATATATATTGCCATTAGAAATTGCTGACATAATAAAATATTAATAACAAAATAACTTCATATTTATCAATAAATATGAAGTAGCAACTGAACATGTATTATTATTATTATTATTATTATTAGGCAAGGCAAGTTTATTTATATAGCACATTTCATACACAGTGGCAGTTCAATGTGCTTTACAGAAGTAAAAGCAAAACAGTAAATAATAGAAAATAAAATTACATAAAATAAATGGGGAAGAAAATTATTATTATTATTATTATTATTATTATTATTATTATTATTATTTCAACTGCATCAGTATAGATTTTTGCCTTTACTATGGG
The DNA here is from genome assembly GCF_027579695.1 of Neoarius graeffei. Lineage (NCBI taxonomy): Eukaryota > Metazoa > Chordata > Actinopteri > Siluriformes > Ariidae > Neoarius > Neoarius graeffei. The sequence continues at coordinate 50,614,608 of NC_083571.1, read as the reverse complement.
TGTTTTGAAATACATAATCCAATTGTAAACACTAAGAATGTAAATTTAACCAGTGTTAAAAGCAGAATAATACGGGTGTTTAAAATGTTACTGAATGTAAAAATTCAGTGTCTGAAATCTCATTTCAGATAGTGTAGATAGGTTTTCAGTTTGTACTGGGGTTTATGTGTGTGTGTGTGTGTGTGTTGTGAATTTGCACAGTGTGCTAAAATATCTTATCTGTATCTTGTCTCTTGCCTGTCTTATCATGCCTGTGGTTAAAATGCTGGCAGTGATGTTGAACACACACAGGCTTCAGCCTTCCCTATTACCATAACCCCCCCCCCCCCCCCCCCCCAATTAGTTCCAGTGTGTAATTTGGTGTTCAAAGCTTTTTTCATGCAGTTCTGCGATACTATTATTTAAAAAAATATATATATATATATATATATATATATATATATATATATATATATATATATATATATATATATACATTGAGAATTTTGAGATGAAATCAAGCTCTGCTTCTGGGATATTTGTTTATTTAGTTTTTGTATAAATATGTACAATGGATATAAAAAAAGTGTACACTCCCCATTAAAATGATAAGGTTTTTGGATGTAAAGTAAAAAAATGAGACCATGATAAATAATTTCAAAACTTTTCCCACCTTTAATGTGATCTATAACCTGTACAATTCAATGGAAAAACAAATCTGTTTGGGGGAAAGCATAAAAAAGAAAAAAAAAAGTACAATAAGCTGGTTGCATAAGTGTGCACACCCTTAAACTAATACTTTGTTGAAGCACCTTTTGATTTAATTACAGTATTGAGTCTTTTTGGGTCGGAGTCTATCAGCCTGCCACAATATTTGCCCACTCTTCCTTGCAAAAGTGCTCCAAATCTGTCAGATTGTGAGGGCATCTCTTGTGCACAGCCCTCTTCAGGTTACCCCACAGATTTTCAGTTGGATTTTGGTATGATTTGTAAGGTTTTTTTTTCTATTTTATGATTTTCCCTGTAACAGATTTCTTTGTTTTTCAATTGAATTGTACAGGTTATAGGTCACATTAAAGGTGGGGAAAGTTTTGAAATTATTTATCATGGTCTCTTTTTTTTTTTACATCAGAAAAACCTATCATTTTAGCGGGGTGTGTACACTTTTTTTATATCCACCGTATAAACACATAAATTAACCAATATTTTATTGTATTTCCATGATAGCTTGTACTTCTATGTAGAGGAGCAGCCTATTAGTATTGCCTGTTATGCTCTTTAGCCTTCTACTATCCACTTTTTAAAAATCTTTGTAATCTGTGAATTCCCTCAACCGAAGTATTTCCAACGTTTCTCGAACAGTGCTTTGATCCTCCATGCTTAATTTGTCCATGTTGATTCGCAATGCCAATCTCTCTTTCTTTATTTTCTATAGGCTCACCGCGACTCCTTTCAACTCCTTCATTTTCATGAATTTCTTCATCCGAATTTTCCTTGTTACCGTTATCAACCTGTATTTTCCTTTTTATCCCTTCCAATTCCAGTTTTGTCAACCATCCATTTTTTCCTTATTGCCTGATCACAGAGGCGCTACTCGGTTGTTGGGAATAGCCCTCTCATATTCCACTCTCTGAGTAATCTCTGTCTGTATCCTCTTAGAGGGATATCATTTTCATCAACTGAGTTACTCCAAAAATAACACTCCATAACAACCATATTCATCTTCTTGGTCCCCTTTTTTCTCATCGCAGTTACCTGATGATGGTTGGGCCCACCCTGTGGGTCAGTGAGACACCTACTGGGCAAGGGACCTTCACCACTGGTTCCAGCCCCGTTCACACTGTTATTTACATTATTTGTAACAGACATTTCACTCATAACTGAAGTGAATTTTAAGGTATTTTTATTGAGACACCATCTCTAGGAAGGATATCAACCAAGATTAAAGGGTCCCTCCTACCCATAAGACATGACTATGCGCCACTGGGCACCAACCCGGTATTTCTCAGCCACAGGCTATTGAACTACTCTGTGTCTGGCCTCTCACCTTCGACCTGTCTGGCTTGGGTGGCCCTACCAGGAACATTTGCTCCCACCAGCACAGCTTTCACGATCGTCAAGGCACGCAAGACCTACCACCATGAAAAGGTGGTAGCCCAAGGTGGGCATAATAATAATAATAATAATAATAATAATAATTATTATTATTATTATGCCCACCTTGGGCTACCATATTATTACCTGCATTATTCTACCATTAACATTGGTTCAGTTTACTTTCTTAAATTGTTTCAAACTGGTTTATGTATTTCAATGTATATGGGTGCAGAGGAAATAAAAAAAAATAATAATAATAATAATAATTATTATTATTATTATTATTATTTTTTTTTTTTATTTCCTCTGCACCCATATACATTGAAATACATAAACCAGTTTGAAACAATTTAAGAAAGTAAACTGAACCAATGTTAATGGTAGAATAATGCAGGTGTTTAAAAAGTAAGTTACTGAATGTGAAAGTTAGCTTATTTCAGATAGTACACATCGGGTTTCAGTTTGTGCTGGGGTTTAAGCATGCGTGTGTCTGTGTCTGTGTGTGCGTGTGAATTTGCTCAGTGTGCTAAAATATCTTATCTGTAACTTCTCTCTTGTCTGTGTTATCGTCTCTGTGGTTAAAATGCTGGCAGTGATGTTATGCACGCACAGGCCTCACATTTCCCTTCTCACAAAAGTTTTTTCCCCCTTTAGTACCAGTGCATGATTTAGCTCTCAAATTTTTTCCCCCCTATGCAGTTTTGCAGTACTGATATAAAAACACATATTTATACCTAGACAATTTGGAGATGAACTCAACCTCTGCTTTTGGGACATTTGTTTATTTAGTTTTTGGGTACATGACTCAATCACATAAATTAACCATTACCTGAATAATAATAATAATAATAATAATAATAATAATAATAATAATAATAATAATAATAATAAGTCCCACGAGTTTTAAACATGATTATAACACCAGCTGCAATAGCAATAATTTCACAGAAGTGGTTGTAAAACAATATAAAATGTACTTTAATTGCAGAAATTTTTAAAAAAATTATATATATATATATATATATATATATATATATATATATATATATATATATATAAAAGGAGGAAAAAATAATCAATGTGGTATACAAAGTGGTATATAAGGTGATAGACAGTGAGAAAGAAATTCAAGGCACCGAACCCACAACTGCGGAGCAGCTGTGGATTTGGTGTCTTGCTAAAAGGCACTTCAGCTCAATGTCAGGCCGTCACTGCCCCACGTTAACCTAACCGTATGTCTTTGGATTGTGGGGGAGAACATGCAAACTCCACACAGAAAGGCTCCCATCAGCCACTGGGCTCGAACCCAGAACCTTCTTGACGTGAGGCAACAGTGCTAATCACTACACCACTATGCTGACCCCCAGATTAACAATATAACAATACAAAAATTGCAAAATAATAATAATCTATTTACACTGGTCTGTAATGTATACCACATGCTTTAATATGCGCGATATTGTGTTTTTCATACCATGCTAATTATATAGAGGATATTACACGGTTGAGTGAAGATATGAAGTTTATCTTTGAGTGGTGAATGTATGAATCATGAGTGAGTGGAGCAAACAAGTGACACATTTTTCAACACGAGAAGATAAACTTCATATCTTCCCCCCCACCGTATAATGTTCTTTATATTATATAGACACCTCCACAATAAATAAATAAATAACCCGCAAGTAAATCAAAGAAATTTTAATTTTGAACCGGTTCACCATTTTGACAACGCACATCAATTCAGCAGGAAAACACATCATCGGAGTGAAATATCAGAAAATATCTCACTCAGGTCAGCAATGTATTTCATGTGAAAAATGCAAGTTTTTCAACACGAGAAGATAAACTTCATATCTTCAAGCCAATGTGTGATTTTCTTTTTATGATATAGACACATTCACAAACAAAAACTATGCAAACTTATTAAAACAATTTGTCGATATACTCATTAGTGTGTATGCGCCAGCTCGCATGCAGCCTGCGACGAACGCTCCTGATCCTTTTTCTCTATTTTTCCTACTTTTCTTATCTTTGCTTTTTTTTTGCTATTTTTCTTCGTTACCATAACACTGTAATCGAGCCACTATGAGGGTTGCAAGAGTTTTGGTGTTTTTGCTCACAGTTGCAAAACTTTTTTTCAGCGACGCAACAACTCCACGCTGCCCGCATTGTTTACACCAGGGAACAGCTGATCAAACTGAAGCCGGCCGCTCTAGCGACAAGACCAGAGGAGATCCCTGCGGTAATTTGGCGGAAAACACACAGAGGATGCAGAGGAAAAAAGAAGTTACAGAGGAAGAGGGTGGCTTTGAGACAACGGATGCTTATTGAAAAATCTTATAAGCCGTGTCTCCCCTCTATCATCATGGGGAACGTGAGGTCCCTCGGGAATAAAGTGGACGAGCTGACGGCACTGGCCCAGAGTCAGACGGAGTATCGGGAGTGTAATTTAATGTGCTTCGTGGAGACATGGCTGCACCGGGATGTTCCCGATGACAACGCTACAGTCAAGGGCTTTCACACGGTGTGTGTGGACAGAGACTGCACCAGGAGCAGTAAGCGCAAAGGGGGAGGGCTTGCCGTTCTTGTGAACAACCGGTGGTGTAACCCAGCTCACATCACCATGAAGGAGCGCATCTGCAGCCCGGATGTTGAACTGTGTGCTGTCGGACTTCGTCCATATTATCTGCCCAGGGAGTTTTCTAATGTTATCATGGTGCACGGGCGATTGCTCTAAGACAACGAGGGAGGCTCAGCCTCCTCTAAAAATGACAAACATCGTGTAGGATGAATTGCGCTAGGCTTATGTTATAGCTGACCTTATAACATTGCTATTTCAGATCCAGAATCATAGAAATATATGTGCTCAACCCAACTACATTGCGAAATCATTCCATTATAACTTTCCCCAGTTCGCCTAATGTGTGCGTGAGTTTTTCCCCCTCGTGACAGCGCGATGCAGCCCAGCCTCAGTGGACTTCAATAGCATTTGGGAGCTACGGTATGCGCTTGTCAATCTCAAAATGCAAGACGGTTATTGGACAAATACTGCGAAAATGCCCGCCTACGGACTCCGAGCCTCACATGGGAGGGACATGGCAAAGCTTTCCGCGAGGAGACTGGTGATTGGTGAAAGCGGCCGGATATTTTCTTTGATTGACAGCTCCTTTCAACTATAGACAGGCAGCGGTGAATCTCAGTTCAGTCCCATGCGGATTCGCAAGTGGTGTGGTATGTTGTAAGAGATCAGCTTACATTTCGATTTCATTCATTACATACGGTTTCTACCAGCTTTTTTAGTTTGTATATATTTTCATTGTAAATAAAGTGTAAATATAGTGTTGTCAAGTTTGCTATCTTAGTTCCAGAAATTTCGTTTATTTGAGTGACTGAACTTGAACTTGAGGGGGCTAGTCAGCTAGCAAGAAAGCTGCGCACGGATGCCAAGCATTGCTGATTTAATTTTGGCGAAGCCATTTGCCAGTCTTCCTTTCGAGGAAAAAATTAAAATTAAAGAGCAGGGTAGACCAATGCCTCAAATTGACTTGGTGAAAAAGGTAGGGAATAATACTCGTTCCTTTCAGCTCTCCTGGTATGAGAAAGTGAATTGGCTAACAGCAAGTGACTCACATCAACAACAGTAAATAGGCTACTTTAGTAATATGTCATGGATGGACCAAAAATATAGAATCTATTTAAAATGTTTATGCTGAGTATATTATATTGAAATATATATTTCTCTGGATATGAATTAAACACAGCTACAATTTGGAAAACATTTTTAAACAAAAACACAGCCGAGAACATTTCACACTACAGACCTGGAATAAAAGTGAAGGGTTATCAAAATTGTCAGTAAAACATTTCTCAGTCAAAATAAGTAAAATATAGGGAAAGTGTCATTGAATGAAATGTGTGGCACCCAGCTCTATGTTTGGCTCTCCAAAGTCAGTGCTTGTGCCTATTCCAGAGCACTCTGCTGTTACTGCTGAGGTTCCTGACAAAGAGCTGCTTTCAATAATGATCAATTTTTAAACAACATGCCACAATTTTAAAATATAAAATGTTAAAATATAACCACCACAACACCACCATCATGTATATTGGACAGTAGGCTAATGGGCCAAAAGAACCTGTTGTTTCACAGTTTGTGACGCTGCCAACAATCAGCCAGATCAGAGGCAAGAGTATGGGCAAAATTGATGTTTTTTCTTTTAAAATCTGGAAATATCATAACCGACCAGCCTCCCCTGTTTGAAAGACTACCAGCCGCCACTGTCATGGTGGCTGTTTATGTTCCCCCCTCTGCAAACCCGAACACTGCTTGTGACACTATTCACTCTGCAATAGCCCGGCTACAGACTCAACACCTGAGTGCATTCATTGCTATCCCGGGTGATTTTAATCATGTTAATTTGGACAAAACACTTTCCATTTTCACCCAGTTTGTGAACTGTCCTATCAGAGAGGGAAGAACAATAGACCTGCTGTATGCTAATGTTAAATAGGCTTACAGCTCTTCCCCCCTCCTCCCACTGGGCAGGTCAGACCACAACCTGATTTACTCTCTCCCCCTGCTATGTGCCCCTGGTGAAGAGACTGCCCACTACATCAAAGATAGTGAGGAGATGGACAGATGAGGCCAACGAGACACTGCAGGGATGCTTCGAGGTGACGGACTGGCAGACACTGTGTGAGCCCCATGGAGATGACATTGATGGGCTCACAGAGCGCATCACGTGATACATCAACTTCTGTGTGGACACCATTGTCCTAGCTAGGACAGTCAGCTGTTACCCCAACAACAAGCCGTAGGTAACGAAGGACATCAAAGCCCTCTTAAATGAGAAGAGGGCTTTCAGAGCTGGCAACAAGGAGGAGGTGCAAGGAGTACAGCATGAACTGAGAGCAACGATCAGGGAGGCCAAGGAAAAGTACAGGAGGAAGTTGGAGTGGAAACTCCAACAGAACAACATGAGAGAGGTGTGGACTGGAATGAAGACCATCACTGGTTACAAGCCAACCAACAGTGAAGGAGTAGATGGCAATGTGGAAAGGGCGAATGATCTGAATCTTTACTTCAACAGATTCAGTGGCGTGACCCCAACCCACCACCACCACCACCACTCTGTGGGATGGCTACAACCACACACTTCATATTCTCTCCCCTCCCCCGCCTCTTTTTGCCCAACCTCATCCCCATTTCAGGACCTCGCTCACACCTCCTCAACAGACCCCCTGGCTGAGCATACCCTCCAAGAAACACTTTCATCCCTCCCCCACCCATCACCTCCACACCGATCATCAGCGAGGCGCAAGTGAGAAGACAGCTTAAAAGACTCCATGCAGGAAAATCAGCAGGCCCGGATGGTGTTAGCCCCAGGGCCCTGAAGACCTGTGCCCTCCAGCTAAGTGGTGTACTTCAGCATGTCTTCAACATGAGCCTGGGTCTTCAGAGGGTCCCCGTGCTGTGGAAGACGTCACGCCTCGTCCTTGTACTGAAGAAGCTGCATCCCAGTGACCTCAAAGACTACAGGCCCGTGGCATTGACGTCACACATCATGAAGACCCTAGAGAGACTCATCCTGGAGCAGATCCGGCCTATGGTCCAACCACTTCTTGACCCCCTTCAGTTCACCTACCAGCCCCGTCTTGGAGTAGATGACGCAATCATCTACCTGCTCAACAAAGTCTATGGGCACCTGGATAAGCCAGCCAGCACTGTGAGGATCATGTTTTTTGATTTCTCCAGTGCTTTTGACACCATCTGGCCGGCTCTGCTGGGTGAGCAGTTGACAGCGATGCAGGTGGATGCCCCACTGGTGTCCTGGATTGTGGATTATTTGACTGGCAGATCACAGTATGTGCATTTGCAGTGTTCTGTGTCGGACAGACTGATCAGCAACACCGGGGCTCCGCAAGGGACTGTTCTTTCTCCTTTCCTTTTCACTCTCTACACCACTGATTTCAACTACTGCATGGAGACCTGCCACCTCCAGAAATTTTCTGATGACTCTGCAGTGGTTGGACATATTACTGGTAGTGATCAGAGCGAGTACAGGATGGTGGTGGACAACTTTGTCACGTGGAGCAGGAAGAACCACCTACAGCTCAACGTGACGAAGGCAAAAGAACTGGTGGTTGATCTGAAGAGAATCAGGGCTCCGGTGAACCCTGTTAACATCCAAGGGGTCAGTGTGGATGTGGTGGAGGAATATAAGTACCTGGGGGTGTACTTGGATAATAAACTGGACTGGTCCAAAAACGTGGACACAGTATAGACCCTTCCCACTGACGTCACCAGAAACCGGAAGAAAACAGACCCTGCGCCATATTGGAAGACCAACAAACTCATGATCAGGGGGAAATAACGGCAGCGCGTGGAATTTAAACCCATGAGGCACTTGATTCATCATAAACCTACAATGGTAAACTTTTGTGCTGTGTTAGGGTGTTACAACAAAGCTGATGGGAAAACACTTTGAAGTAAGCAAACGCAAGAAATTCAGATTTAAAACATGCTAAATTGGCCCCAGGTTGATAACTGTATGAGGAGCAAGCTTCCCAGACTTCTAGAATTTAATAATAATAATAATAATAATAATAATAATAATAATAATAATCTCATCTCATTATCTCTAGCCGCTTTATCCTTCTACAGGGTCGCAGGCAAGCTGGAGCCTATCCCAGCTGACTACGGGCGAAAGGCGGGGTACACCCTGGACAAGTTGCCAGGTCATCACAGGGCTGACACATAGACAAAGACAACCATTCACACTCACAGTCAATTTAGAGTCACCAGTTAACCTAACCTGCATGGCTTTGGACTGTGGGGGAAACCGGAGCACCCGGAGGAAACCCACGCGGACAACATGCAAACTCCACACAGAAAGGCCCTCGCCGGCCATGGGGCTCGAACCCAGGACCTTCTTGCTGTGAGGCGACAGCGCTAACCACTACACCACCGTGCCACCCCATACATATGTATAATTTGGATAAATTAACCTAAATTATGGATACCTTAATAGTGGCAAAAAGTATTAATTTTTCAACTGTAAAGATATTATTAAAAGATAAATATCAACAAGATTACCTTGGCCATAACTATGTGTAGGTTCTTCTTAACAACAGCTGTAATATCATGAACCAAGCCACTAACAACATAGTTGTAAGCCTGTAGCCCTTTGTAGGCTTTCAAGTCATCAGCAGTGTAGGCACTGGGTGTAAACAACAGATAGTTTACAATGTCCGGGTAGCAAACAGCATGCAGAATTGGTGTCCGGTCCTCCTTATGTTTCCATTCTCCCTTGCCGCGAGTCTTATTATATGGATCAAACCCATCAATCACAGTGAGTTTCTGCACATACCGTGCCCTTTCTGCAGCTGGTAATGTACTCACATAACCAGAATTATTATCCATCGTGTCAGTTCACTCTCGCGCGTACTTTGTTTTGTGTTGTAAGTGCATGTGCTTGGTCTTCCAATATGGCGACTACCGAAATCTCGCGGCGCGATGACGTCATGCGGGAAGGGTCTATACAAAAAGGGCTAGAGCTGTCTCTAATTTCTGAGATGGCTGAGGTCCGTCAACATCTGCCGAATGATGCTGCAGATGTTCTATGAGTGTGTGGTGGCCAGTGCCATCCTGTACGTACGCTGTCGTCTTCTGGGGCAGCGGCTTAAGGATGAAGGACAGTAACAGACTCAATAAGATCATCAGGAAGGCCGGCCATGTTGTAGGCGTGGAACTGGACTCTCTGACAGTGGTGTTGGAGAAGAGGACACTGTCCAATATAAAGACACTCTTAGACTGTCCTTCCCACCCTCTACATGAGGAGCTGATCAGCCATAGGAGCACGTTCAGTAAACGGCTGATTCTTCCACGCTGCACAACTGAGACACAGGAAATAATGCTTACCAGTTGCAGTCAAGCTGTACAATGCCACTGTATAACTGTGGTACACTGTCTTACCATGTATACTGTATTCTTAACTCAGGTGCAATATATGTATATAGGAATCATTGTATATAGAATCACTTCATTTTGCTCTTTCTTGAAGTTGATTGAACTTATTTAAATTTATTTTTATTCTTTTTTCAGACAATTTTATCTTCTATTTTAGACATGTTTACTTCTTCTCTGATTCAGGAGCTTGGCAGCAAATTTGAATTTCCCTCCGGGGATTAATAAAGTGATTCTGATTCTGATCTGATGAGTGTCATAAAGAGATTTATGTCACGGTTTTGGTTCTCCATGTCCTGGATGTAGCTCCTATGAAAATATGAGTGGCGTATTTCCCAGTAAAACCCTCATGTCCATATAATAATTTGCACTATTCATATTATATGCAATTTCAAAATTATCCTTTTCCCCCACATAATATTATGTGTAACTGCCTTCTTCAGTTGTTTTGTATGTTGTCTCACAAGGATTTAATTGTTTGCATTTTCTCTGTATTCTGAAAACATGAAAATTAAGTTGATTTAAATATTTGTTATGCATGTTCAGAACAGATTTAAATGTTATCTCATCTCTCATCATCTCTAGCCGCTTTATCCTTCTACAGGGTCGCAGGCAAGCTGGAGCCTATCCCAGCTGACTACGGGCGAAAGGCGGGGTACACCCTGGACAAGTCGCCAGGTCATCACAGGGCTGACACATAGACACAGACAACCATTCACACTCACATTCACACCTACGGTCAATTTAGAGTCACCAGTTAACCTAACCTGCATGTCTTTGGACTGTGGGGGAAACCGGAGCACCCGGAGGAAACCCACGCGGACACGGGGAGAACATGCAAACTCCGCACAGAAAGACCCTCGCCGGCCCCGGGGCTCGAACCCAGGACCTTCTTGCTGTGAGGCGACAGCGCTAACCACTACACCACCGTGCCGCCCATTTAAATGTTATGTGTTATGATATTGAAACTCTGTCTGAACATACACAGGGTTTCAGCTCAATCTCAAAAATCACACAAAAGACCTGAAACTAGGCCCAAAAATTCAGACACTGGGAAAAGGGAACATTTTTTCTCCTTTTTCTTCATCTTTGAATGGTGCTCTATTGTACACATTAAATTTTTTATTTTCAAAATCTTTATTTATTTCTTCATTTATTTATTACTCATTGCCTGGTGTGAGCATTCTCTACTCCTTAATTACACTTCCTCTCTCCCAACCTTTACAACAGATTTTACAACAGGAATAGTTCTGCACTTCATAGATCGACTCAGGGACGTCACTAGGTTTGAGAGACAGGGGTAGCTTAGCACCCAGAGGAGAAAAGGTATTGTGCGCGCGCAGCACGCGCCGAACATTTTTCAGAGCACCTAGTAAGGCTGTCAATCAATTCATTATTTCAAGAGCATCACACCTTGGGGACACACTTCCCACCATTTCTATTCTATTTTAAAACTGCTTTCATCATTTAATTGCTTGCTGAAGCAACTTCACCAGCTAAACTACAAAAATGTGAAAAAAACAATGGTAGGTGTCATGCATTCCTGCGCAAACTGAAGAGGGCAGATGCTTCACAAATCATCATGTAAACATTCTACAGAAGACTCAATATAGCCTAGGTAAAGTTAAGCAAATGCAAACCACTGACATCAAATTACAATCTCACCGTGTGTGTCTGCAAATGAAAGCATAGAATTCTGACTCTCTGCAAACCCAACTCAATGGAAGCCCGCACCGCGCCTGCTGCAGAATGCCCGCGTAGTTTTTTAAGTCCTACTAGCCTACCACTCGACGTGACGCTTGACACAGAGCCAATGAGGAGGAATCATAACGATATTAATAATATTGCATTAAACAATAAATAAGCAAGCAGAAACTGTTGTTCGGATTAACTTGCGTTCTTGATGGCTCATGTTCAGTGCTTTACTGCCTTTGTTTTTTTGGGGGAAAAAAATATAAATAATTTAAAAAAGGGCAAAAAATATAGGGTGGCTTTGCCATAAGATAGGGTGGCTGGAGCTACCCTAAAATGGGTCTGGCGACGTCTATGGATCGACTGTCTGTACTTACAGGTTCCCGTTGTTTGCTGTAGCCTATTTTTGAAGCCTACTTTTTCCACCATCAAACTAACAAAAGATAGCAGGGAAACTTGGTAAAATCTCCTTGGGAACCCTTCAGGGATGGTACCATTTTGAATTTTCTGATGATTTCTCAGTTACACTCATTATACTTCAAGGCAACCAGCAATGTCTTGATGCTGCTATAATCCTCTTTGAGGTCAGAAGAAAGCAAAATATTTTAAAATTTAGCTGGTTTTGCGAACTTTATCTGAATAAAAAGATGCAAATTCATCCATTTTCTAAATGAAAATAGGTAAATTTAAAAATACAAAGTTCCTGCTCACAAAATCAACAACAACAACAACAACAACAACAACAATAATAATAATAATAATAATAATAATAATAATAATAATTACCATTTTCTATACTTTTGTGGTATATAAAATTAGGAAATAACATTTACTACCCAGGAACAACAACAACAACAACAACAACAACTATTTTTTTTTTTTTTTTACATTGTGTTACATATCTCTCAACTTCAGGAGATTCATTTCAGTCACCATTACACAAGAAAATAATATATAACCTTCAAACTAAAATGTGGTTTTGCTGACATTTATTTATTTTCTAAATTGCTATTTTAAAAAATGTGCTGCAATTAGAAGAAGCAATACAATGTAATTTAATTATGACAGTGTGCAATAGATTTCTGAAAAAAAATTGCTGCAATTATGTGAAATAACTCACAGCTTTGTGAAGAATTACGCCACCCTTCAATAAACCCTCCTCTGAACTTCAGTAAATTCTCAGGGGAACAGGATATTTAATTCAACAGAACATTTCTTATGCCAGTGAAAACTTGTAGAAGAGAGAGAAAGCAAAAAGGGTGAGAGGATTGTGTGTGTGTGTGTGTGGGGGGGGGGGGGGGGGTGCGATTGCAATATGTTTATCATTATGCAAAGCACTTGATTCTGGTGTTAATAATAATAATAATAATAATAATAATAATAATAATAATAATAATACATTAGTTATTAAGTGTGAATAAAATAAAATAAAAGCACTTTTTGGATAGTTCTGACAGTAATTGGTTTATCATTAAAACTTCTTTTATATGTTTTCATTTCTATAGTAACAGCTCAATCACAGGGTATTGTATATCAGGCCCTCCACATAATCTAAGGCTAATAATAAATAGATTAAAACAGTCTTTCATATACATTCATACATACAGTAGGGGTGCTGGGAGTTGGGGTGCTGAGGGGGCTGCATCGCCCCCTACTGACGAGATTTCATTTTGAGAGTCGCACAGTCGTCGGCCTACCATTTGCAAATCCCCTCCTGCAGAATAATATTCCTGAATCACACTTCATCCAGTCAGATGGAGCATGAGTATGGAGTATGGAACATGAGTACCAACAAATGCTGTGATCGAGAGGTGGGAACATTTAATGTATTCATCACTGATAAAAGGATGACCACTGAGCACCATTATTTGGGTGATGGACCATTCTCAGCACAGCACTGACACTGATATGGCAGTGTGTGTGGCTCTGGTAATTATAGAGAAGGCAGAGTTTGTGAACACATTGTACACTCATCTGCTGCTTCATTAGATACACTGGCTGAGTGAGTTTATATTGTAAGTGTAGAGTTAATCATCTTCTAGCTTTTTGTCAGCGTCAGGTTATCTCATCTCATCTCATTATCTCTAGCTGCTTTATCCTGTTCTACAGGGTCGCAGGCAAGCTGGAGCCTATCCCAGCTGACTACGGGCGAAAGGCGGGGTACACCCTGGACAAGTCGCCAGGTCATCACAGGGCTGACACATAGACACAGACAACCATTCACACTCACATTCACACCTACGGTCAATTTAGAGTCACCAGTTAACCTAACCTGCATGTCTTTGGACTGTGGGGGAAACCGGAGCACCCGGAGGAAACCCACGTGGACACGGGGAGAACATGCAAACTCTGCACAGAAAGACCCTCGCCGGCCACGGGGCTCGAACCCGGACCTTCTTGCTGTGAGGTGACAACGCTAACCACTACACCACCATGCCGCCCAGCGTCAGGTTATAAAACACAAAATACAGAATATTTTTGTTCCCACACAGTTCATAACCCAAAACTGACAGTGTTATTAAATTACAGCAACATAGCTGTGTCAGATACACTCATACCAGCACAACTCATATGAGTTGCCACCATGACCTTTGACCTTGAATGACTGAAATATCAAACTCAAGGTCATGGATTTTCATAGGACTATAACCTGACAGCTGATGATTGAGAAATTACCATTATCAACATATAGGTACAAAATAAGTGCTGCCAGACGAGGTTTATTTTACCTGGCAACACTTGTTTCATTTATTTTCATACATTATTTCACCTTTTTCAGTCTTCTTTCTTTTCTCTCATTCAGTGAAATTAATCTTATGTAATGAGACTTGATGTAACCCCGGTTGCAGAAAAGCTTATTATGATTTTGTAGAGTCTTTTTCATCTTGAGAGGGTGCAGCTGTGTGGAGGGGATTTTACTTCTAGAGACCATGACTTTACATCTGTTACATTTGGAAGATATCAAAGGAAGATATAATGTAGTCGGGACTGATCGTGATGTTTTCACCTCTAATTGGGCTGAAAATACATGTGTAATCATATCTCTCAGTGTTAAGATGACATCACTTGGTGACCAACGATGGGTTGTTTCCTGCTTCTCTATGATAATTTAGTATCATTTTATGGTAATCCATTTAAATCTAATGTTTATTCTACCAATGTGCAGTAAGTTTTTTTTTGTCTCTTTGTAACCAATCAACTGAACATTATTATGCATTTTTACCTATATAATGGTATGTAAAACTAAAATGATTGCTCTCTGGCTGCTCTTGGAAATAAACCTCTTGCATGTTGGAGTAGAACTGTGTAGACGTGAGGTACTCTGATTGTCTACAGAAGGTATTTTCTTCCGCATTCGCACTTCTCATCTGTTCGAGAGCTGATGGAACCATAGGCCATCGATACCTGTATTTCAATGTTACTGCAGTCTCTGCAGGACAGGTGGAGGGATGAGTGTAGGCCATCACCAATACTAATCTCTCCCTTAAAACTAAGGTGAGACTGACCTCTGCTGACTCATTGGTGTGATATCACAGACTGATGAGAAAATCTTCTGTTTTGGGTATTTATCCTGTTCATTTCATTGTGTTCCCATTTCCCTTTTATGTCACAGCCTGATGATAAATCATCTTGTAACACTCAGTTATGACAGTGATTTATTTCCTGTTCACGAGAAAAAGTACAGGAAATAAGAATATCCTATAATTTATCAGTTACATTGCTGGTTTAGTAGCTGAGATGGAAGCTATAGTTTATTTATTTATTTATTTTTAACAAGTACAAACTGTACAGATGCTTTTGAAAAACTTTGAGAAGAAAGCAGTGTATTATCTAATTATGTATGACACACCATCTAATGATTTCTACTGAGATAGCTGAGCAACATAAAAAGTTTAATCTTTGATGAAATTTTTAAAAAGAATAAAAAACAGCAAATTGTTCTGGATTATGCATATTTACAATAGCTTATTTGCCAGATGCTTTTATCTTGAAATGTGACACTAGTTATGAAGTATTCCCATAATCACATATCTTTATGAAACATTTTATTTTTTGAACATACAACAGGACTACAATTTTAAATAGACCTTGTATATCAGCAGGTTCTACTAACATATCAGTAGAAACATTTTAACAATGCTTAGAAGATGTGGCCACTTGAGTTGTAAAAACAAATCTGACATCCAAAAGCTACAAATGGTCATGTTTGTGATTCTGTCTCCTGACAAGTCAGTCTGAGAGTAAAACAGTTCTCAGCTTTCAAATGTTTTCGTGTGTTGGTGTGTTGAACCTACAACATTGTGTCCTTTATTGCTAACAGGAAATTTAGCTCCGCACAAATTACAAATCTCATTGGTGCTATCAGGATCAAAAAGATTTTTCTTACAATATATTTTAAAAAATGAGATAAATACAAACAACATGTGGATGTATATATAGTGTATCATTTCTCCCAATGTTGCTTGAAAACACTAACCTAGCAAGCTTAGCTGGGTGGAATGTAACCTCTTACCCGCTCACAGTCCTGTCAGGACTTATGATTGGTTCGATTTCATCTAGTAAATTACCTGTAAGTGTGGTCAACTCTTATGCAATGAGCATCTGTATAAATGTTACATCCTCTGTATAATATTCCCACAAGGGGAAAAAAGTATGAAGATCTAAAATATGTGACAAATAAAATTACTATTAATTTGTAATAATATATTACAATAGCTGAGTAATACACAATACACACAAGTGAAAAGATAAATACACACAGACCCCCAGGGAGAATGGAAAGAATTGTTCTGATTTATTGTACAATTCCTCAACTTTATTCCAGTATTAAAGAATGAATCCACCAATACAGACAGGTCACGTCAATGAAAATCTGCTAAAGCCATGAGAAGAACACACCATGAAGGAAACCTAGATGGAAATGAAATGGGGGAAATCATGCACTCAATTTCTTTTCCTTCTCTTTCTTTTTCTTTTAAGTAAATATTGAGATATGTATATTTGGCCATATGCATAATTGATTATTAACAAGACCGGTTTGAACTGGTCCAGGAAACATTTACTGTAAGCATCAACAGATGTAAAACTGTTTTAATCATCAGTGGGATTTTGTTATTGATACAGTAAATGAGAAGATGAAAGACTGAGGAACCAACATAAAAACAACAATAACTGAAATAAACATCCAGTTTTTATCAGAAAATAGACTTACTTAAATGATTTGGTGTATCTTCTGTTAATATAGCCTGAAATACTCTCATTTCTTTAACTGACAATCAGATTAACACAATCAGATTTTGTTGTAGTTGGCTGCAATCTGAACCTCCAGATGCTGTAAGAATATTAAAATATTCAAATAAAGTCTTTAAATAAACATGATAACATCATTCCCAATTTATATACCATATATTAAAAATATTCTACTGAATGAAGTGGTGACAAAATACATAAGGCCTAAAAGCCTTTTGGAAGAGTCAACAATTTACATTTACAGTTTGTGTTGTCCTTTTCATCTCATTTCATAAGTGGATTCTCAACCTGCAAAAATTTACTGCTTTCAAGTAATCCATTATTAATTGTATATGTATGAAGAAATGAAATGAATTTGAACAGACAAAACATGAAATATCTTGGGTTCATACTGTCTGGAATGTAATACAAATCAAAGTAAATTTAGAAATGATTGCTTTCTATTTGTATTTGCATTTTCCAAATGGTCCTAACCTTTTCTGATTTGGGTTTGTACTTCAAAGTGATATCATCAAATGTACTCACACTTAGCATTTCTCAGTACACACAAAACTGTCAATGTTTCCTTTTCATTCAAACTAAGCAACTGGACAATTTGAGCTGAACGAGAGAGAGAGCAGCGTCACCCCACATGTGTGCACGTTTATGTGTTGGGCTGTCACTGAAAAATGTGCTAAATAAAGGAACTCACCTGTTCTGAAGCCTGTTTCCAGTTCCTCTGTGTGGCAGCGGGGGCGTGGTCAAGCGCCCGTCTGTGACAGGAGGGCGGAGCCAGGGAAGGTGAGTGGCAGAATCACTACACCTGACGGTAATTAACCTGTGTTTGTGTGTCTTCCCAGTAACTGCACCCTATTTAAGGAGACAGAGGGAGAGCAGAGGAGCGCTCTTCCCGGGACGAGAACACAGCGTGTGTGTGTGTGTCGCTGAAAACATTCTTAAACTGAAAAGTCTGGCAATAAAGCCTGTTACGTTCTTTAAGCTTTGTCCTTCCATCCTCTGTGCTCCACCTACACATAAGGAACATTCCACAGTGGTGCTGAAACCCGGGAAAGGTGGAGCACCAACCCAGCAGCCCCATGGAATCCTCCCCATTCGCCGACCTGGTCCACGCCCTCGCCACGGCTCAGCAAAGCCAGCACCAGGCGCTCGTCACGCTCCGAAAGGAACAAGAGCGGCGCTTCGAAGCCCTGGTGCTGGCCCAGCAGGAAGATCGTGAGGCGTTCCGGCATCTCCTCGCATTGGCGGGGTCCACCAGCACCCCGGCCGCGGGCCCGTCTCCCCTCACCGTGACCAAGATGGGCCGGCAGGACAACCCCGAGGCATTCCTCACATTGTTTGAACAGGTCGCTGAAGCCTCGGGGTGGCTGATGGAGCAGCGCGCGGCGTGCCTCCTCCCCCTCCTGACGGGAGAGGTGCAGCTGGCCGCGCTACAGCTCCCCGCCGACCGGCCTACGCGGACCTCCGCCGGGCCATCCTCCAGCACGTGGGGCGCACACCAGAACAACAGCGCCAGCGCTTCCGCGCGCTGCGATTGGAGGAAGTCGGCCGGCCGTTCGCGTTCGGCCAGCAGCTCCGGGACGCCTGCTGGCGGTGGCTGAGGGCCGACGATCGCGACGCCGAGGGAATCATCGATCAGGTGGTGCTGGAGCAGTTCATCGCCCGCTTACCAGCCAGAACCGCGGAGTGGGTCCAGTGCCACCGCCCGGCGTCGCTGGATCAGGCAGTAGGACTGGCAGAGGATCATTTGGCAGCTGTTCCGGCGGCAGGACAGCCGACGACGTCTTCTCTTCTCTCCTCTTCTCTCTCTTTCTCCCCTCCCTTCTGTGTCCTGTCCTCGCCCCATTCCCCCACCATGGAGACGGGGGCCGGCTCCACCCCAGCCGGCCCGCCGCACCCGTGGTGCCCTCCCGTTTCTCCCTTCTGTGTCTGTTTCTCCCCCCCCCTCAGGTGAGTGAGCTCCAGAGCACCGGTGCAGAGGGAAAGCCCGGGCCGGTTTGCTGGCGCTGCGGGGAGCCGGGCCACCTGCAACAACAGTGCGCAGCAATGGAGGTGGGCATGGTGGTACGGATCCCCGATGCGCCAGAGGCCGCCCTCGATAGGGCCAGAGTGTATCGCATACCGGTGAGTGTCCAAGGGGCTACATATCAGGCGTTGGTGGATTCTGGTTGCAATCAGACCTCGATCCGCCAAAGCCTGGTGCAAGACGAGGCATTGGGGGGAGCACAGGGGGTGAAGGTGTTGTGTGTGCATGGGGATGTTCACAGCTACCCTTTGGTTTCGGTCCACATATTTTTCAGAGGGGAAAAATCTATAGTGAAGGCGGCGGTTAATCCTCGCCTTACCCACTCGATAATTTTGGGGACTGATTGGCCGGGATTTCGGGGTTTAATGACGCGCCTAGTAAAGAGTGGGTCCTGCCATTTGACAGGGGGAGGTCCCAGTGTCGCTTTGGCTGGAGCTGCTGTGGCAGAGCCGTCTACGTCATCTCCGCGACAGAGTGAGGAGCCGCCGGCTCCTCCTCTTTCTGTTGGGGAATCCCTCGCGGATTTCCCATTAGAAAAATCACGAGACGAGACGAGACTCTGCGGCATGCGTTTGACCAAGTGAGTGTAATCGATGGTCAAACGCTCCAGCCGAACGCCACCCCGTCCTTCCCCTATTTTTCTATTATGAAGGATAGATTATACCGAGTGACGCAGGACACTCAAACTAAAGAGCGAGTCACACAGCTTTTAATTCCAAAGAGCCGCCGGGAATTGGTATTCCAGGCGGCTCACTTTAATCCCATGGCTGGACACCTAGGGCAGGATAAGACACTAGCCCGAATAATGGCCCGATTCTATTGGCCGGGGATTCGCGGCGATGTCCGTAGGTGGTATACGGCATGCCGCGAATGCCAATTAGTAAATCCAGTGGCCATTCCAAAAGCACCTTTGCGCCCTCTACCTCTAATCGAGACCCCGTTCGAAAGAATTGGGATGGATCTCGTCGGGCCATTAGATCGGTCAGCACGAGGGTACCGCTTTATATTAGTCCTGGTGGATACCCAGAAGCAGTGCCTCTGCGCAATATCTCCGCACGCAGTATTGCGGAGGCACTCTTCTGCGTCATCTCCCGAGTTGGAATCCCGAAAGAGATTCTGACTGATCAAGGCACTACGTTTATGTCACGGACACTGCACGAACTGTATGGGTTATTGGGGATTAAGCCGATCCGCACCAGTGTGTATCACCCACAAACGGACGGTTTAGTAGAACAATTCAACGGCACCCTCAAGAATATTATTAAAAAATTCGTAAGTGAGTACGCACGTAATTGGGATAAGTGGCTCGATCCCTTGCTGTTCTCAGTGCGAGAGGTCCCCCAAGCCTCCACGGGGTTCTCCCCATTCGAATTGTTATATGGGCATAAGCCACGCGGCATCCTAGACGTGCTGCGGGAAAATTGGGAGGAGGGACCTTCACAAAGCAAAAACGAAATCCAATACATTATGGACCTGCGCGCAAAACTCCACACTCTCACCCACCTAACTCAGGAGAATTTGCAGCAGGCCCAGGAACGGCAAGCCCGCCTGTACAACAAGGGTACGCACCTTAGAGAGTTCACTCCGGGAGATAAGGTACTCGTACTGTTGCCCATGTCGAGCTCCAAATTGATCGCCAAGTGGCAAGGACCCTTTGAGGTCACACGGCGAGTCGGGGACATCGACTATGAGGTGAGGCGAACGGACAGGGGTGGGGTGCTACAGATTTACCACCTCAATCTGCTTAAACTCTGGAACGAGGAGGTCCCCATGGCGTTGGTGTCGGTAGTTCTGGAGAAGGCGGAGCTGGGGCCGGAGGTTCAAAAAGGGACATTGGCATCACGTACCTCTCTGGTCCCCTGTGGAGACCACCTCTCCCTGACCCAACTCACGGAGGTCGCCCAGTTGCAGGCCGAGTTTTCGGATGTGTTCTCGCCCCTGCCCGGTCACACTAACCTCATAGAGCACCACATAGAGACACCCCCGGGGGTGGTAGTGCGTAGCCGCCCTTACAGGCTGCCCGAACACAAAAAAAAGGTGGTTCGGGAAGAACTTCAGACCATGCTCGAAATGGGCATCGTCGAGGAGTCCCACAGTGACTGGAGCAGCCTGGTGGTCTTGGTCCCCAAGGCCGACGGGTCGGTCCGGTTCTGTGTGGACTATAGAAAAGTCAACGCGGTGTCTAAATTCGACGCGTACCCAATGCCTCGTATTGACGAGCTGCTCGATCGACTAGGCACAGCTCGCTTTTATTCGACACTGGATTTGACGAAGGGATATTGGCAGATCCCCTTGACTCCACTATCCCGGGAAAAAATGGCCTTTTCCACTCCGTTTGGCTTACACCAATTCATCACACTTCCTTTTGGGCTGTTTGGGGCACCTGCTACGTTTCAGCGGCTGATGGACAGGGTCCTCCGGCCCCATGCCACCTACGCGGCCGCATATCTGGATGATATAATCATTTATAGTAACGACTGGCAGCGGCATTTGTAACACCTGAGGGCCGTCCTTAGGTCGCTTTGGTGGGCGGGTCTCACTGCCAACCCGAAGAAGTGTGCGATTGGGCGGGTGGAAGTACGGTATCTGGGCTTCCACTTGGGCAACGGGCAGGTGCGTCCCCAAATTAATAAGACAGCAGCAATTGCGGCCAGCCCGAGGCCCAAGACCAAAAAGGGGGTGAGACAGTTCCTGGGGCTGACTGGCTACTATCGTAGGTTTATACCTAATTATTCGGACGTCAACAGCCCGCTGACTGACCTCACTAAAAAGGGGGCACCAGACCCGGTCCAGTGGACGGAGCAGTGCCAGCGGGCTTTCTCTGAGGTAAAGGCTGCACTGTGTGGGGGGCCACTATTACACTCCCCTGACTTTCTCTCCCTTTTGTGTTGCAGACTGATGCGTCGGACAGAGGGCTGGGGGCGGTTTTGTCCCAGGAGGTGGAGGGGGAGGACCACCCCATCCTGTACATTAGCAGGAAGCTGTCGGTGCGTGAGGGGCGCTACAGCACTATTGAAAAGGAATGTCTAGCAATCAAGTGGGCGGTCCTCGCCCTCCATTACTACCTGCTGCGGCGCCCTTTCACCCTCTGTTCGGACCACGCGCCCCTCCAGTGGCTCCACCGCATGAAAGATGCCAACGCGCGGATCACCCATTGGTATCTGGCACTCCAACCCTTCAATTTCAAGGTGGTCCACAGGCCGGGGGCGCAGATGGTCGTGGCAGACTTCCTCTCCCGCCAAGGGGGGGTGGGGAGTCGGCTGCGGGCCGGACGGCCGCCCGGCCTGAGTCGGGCGGTGGGGGTATGTGACAGCGGGGGCGTGGTCAAGCGCCGGTCTGTGACAGGAGGGCGGAGCCAGGGAAGGTGAGTGGCAGAATCACTACACCTGACGGTAATTAACTTGTGTTTGTGTGTCTTCCCAGTAACTGTGCCCTATTTAAGGAGACAGAGGGAGAGCAGAGGAGAGCTCTTCCCAGGACGAGAACACAGCGTGTGTGTGTGTGTCGCTGAAAACATTGTTAAACTGAAAAGTCTGGCAATAAAGCCTGTTACGTACTTTAAGCTTTGTCCTGCCGTCCTCTGTGCTCCACCTACACATAAGGAACATTCTACTCTCTGTTTACCCATAAGTTCAAGAGTTGTTACACTGGTGCTGAAACCTGGGACTGAGGATCGTACGCCACCATGGGATTTGAACCAGTCAGAGAGTCCCTCCAAAAGCACGCCGACGACATCCAGCACCAGCAGCACGCGCTGATTGTGCTGACGGTAGATCAGGGCTGGCACTTCCAGGCTCTGCTCGAAGCCCAGGCAGAAGACTGGCAGGTGATACGGAGCTGGATCCAGTCCGCAGGTGCTCCAGTGGTCTTTCCTGCAGCCAGTGTGCCTGTCCAGCTGGTGAAGATGGGGCCACAGGATGACCCAGACGCCTTCCTCAATCTATTTGATCATGTCACAGAAGTAAGCTCATGGCCAACCTCTCATTGGGTGGCTCATCTACTGCTGCTCCTGTCAGAAAAAAACCAGTTCGCGGCTCGACAGCTCCCGGCCACCAACATGGTGAAGTACCCCCACCTGAAATCAGCACTTCCACTTGCTGGATTACAGTGAAGTGTGTATCTCTCTCTTCTCTCTCTCTCATTATATATATATATATATATATATATATATATATATATATATATATATATATATATATATATATATATGGGGGGTGATATTACAACCCCGATTCCAAAAAAGTTGGGACAAAGTACAAATTGTAAATAAAAACGGAATGCAATAATTTACAAATCTCAAAAACTGATATTGTATTCACAATAGAACATAGACAACATATCAAATGTCGAAAGTGAGACATTTTGAAATTTCATGCCAAATATTGGCTCATTTGAAATTTCATGACAGCAACACATCTCAAAAAAGTTGGGACGGGGCAATAAGAGGCTGGAAAAGTTAAAGGTACAAAAAAGGAACAGCTGGAGGACCAAATTGCAACTCATTAGGTCAATTAGCAATGGGTCATTAACATGACTGGGTATAAAAAGAGGATCTTGGACTGGCAGCGGCTCTCAGAAGTAAAGATGGGAAGAGGATCACTAATCCCCCTAATTCTGCACCGACAAATAGTGGAGCAATATCAGAAAGGAGTTTGACAGTGTAAAATTGCAAAAAGTTTGAACATATCATAATCTACAGTGCATAATATCATCAAAAGATTCAGAGAATCTGGAAGAATCTCTGTGCGTAAGGGTCAAGGCCAGAAAACCATACTGGGTGTCCGTGATCTTCCGGCCCTTAGACGGCACTGCATCACATACAGGCATGCTTCTGTATTGGAAATCACAAAATGGGCTCAGGAATATTTCCAGAGAACATTATCTGTGAACACAATTCACTGTGCCATCTGCCGTTGCCAGCTAAAACTCTATAGTTCAAAGAAGAAGCCATACCTAAACATAATCCAGAAGTGCAGACGTCTTCTCTGGGCCAAGGCTAATTTAAAATGGACTGTGGCAAAGTGGAAAACTGTTCTGTGGTCAGACGAATCAAAATTTGAAGTTCTTTATGGAAATCAGGGACACTGTGTCATTCAGACGAAAGAGGAGAAGAACGACCCAAGTTGTTATCAGCGCTCAGTTCAGAAGCCTGCATCTCTGATGGTATGGGGTTGCATTAGTGCGTGTGGCATGGGCAGCTTACACATCGGGAAAGACACCATCAATGCTGAAAGGTATATCCAGGTTCTAGAGCAACATATGCTTCCATCCAGATGATGTCTCTTTCAGGGAAGACCTTGCATTTTCCAACATGACAATGCCAAACCACGTACTGCATCAATTACAGCATCATGGCTGCGTAGAAGAAGGGTCCGGGTACTGAACTGGCCAGCCTGCAGTCCAGATCTTTCACCCACAGAAAACATTCGGCGCATCATAAAACGGAAGATACGACAAAAAAGACCCAAGACAGTTGAGCAACTAGAATCCTACATTAGATAAGAGTGGGTTAACATTCCTATCCCTAAACTTGAGCAACTTGTCTCCTCAGTCCCCAGACGTTTACAGACTGTTGTAAAGAGAAAAGGGGATGTCTCACAGTGGTAAACATGGCCTTGTCCCAACTTTTTTGAGATGTGTTGTTGTCATGAAATTTAAAATCACCTAATTTTTCTCTTTAAATGATACATTTTCTCAGTTTAAATATTTGATATGCCATCTATGTTCTGTGCTGAATAAAATATGGAATTTTGAAACTTCCACATCATTGCATTTCGTTTTTATTTACAATTTGTACTTTGTCCCAACTTTTTGGGAATCAGGGTTGTACATGGTGGTGTGAAGTTATGAAGTTTATCTTCGAGTGGTGAACATATTTTACAAGTGACTGTTGAAAATGTTTTGCATGTTCTCCCGGTGTCTGCGTGGGTTTCCTCTGGTTTCCCCCACAGTCGAAAGACATGCAGGTTAGGTTAATTGGTGGCTCTAAACTGACCATAGGTGTGAATGTGAGTGTGAATGGTTGTTTGTTTCTATGTGTCAGCCCTGTGATGACCAGGTGACTTGTCCAGGGTGTACCCCGCCTCTCGCCCATAGTCAGCTGGGATAGGCTCCAGCTTGCCTGCGGCCCTGTAGAATAGGATAAGCAGCTACAGCTAATGGATGGATGGATGGATGGATGGATGTACAACCCCGATTCCAAAAAAGTTGGGACAAAGTACAAACTGTAAATAAAAACGGAATGCAATGATGTGGAAGTTTCAAAATTCCATATTTTATTCAGAATAGAACATAGATGGCATATCAAATGGACAAAAATATGTCAAAGCAGGATGGGAATCCTGAGTGGGTAGTGTAGAAAAATGGGTGGAAGGATCAGAAGTAAGGCCAGAAGACATTTTAGGTTTAGATGTTTGAGGGCAGAGGAGGCTGATGGATGAGGATAGGGAAGACAGTGCGCAACAGTCTCTACAGTTTACACAGAATGGCATAAAAACCAGAATAGCATCCTGTGACATGTGATTTTCAGGCAGAAATTCCTTGTTGATGAGAGAGGTTAAAGGAGAATGGTCAAACTTGTTTTCAGTTCAAACACACTTGTTTTAGTTTGAACACTCCCAGTGAAAATGGAGATGTTTGCTTATGATGATGCAGACCTCTACTTTTGCTTCATGATTGGGTCTTATCTGTCATGACATATCGTTCCCTGATCTGTCATACTACTATCATGTGATACTTTTCCAGAAAACACATGCATGCCCTGGGTGACAGGGATAGACTTGTCTATCTAAAGAGGTATGAGGCACTCCTTCTAACTGTTAGCCTCATGGGTCACCTGTGAGCAGAGTGTAGCACCCATCTAGCTCCCCGATCAGGGTCACATGAAGCCATGGAATGCAGGTGGTGGATAGTACTCTAAGCAGATTACACATCTTGTAATTCATGGTTAGAGTACAGCGATGCTATACAGATGAATCCCCAGTGGATTAATGGCTAGGATCACTCTCTTGTAAAGACACTGCAACTGAAGAAGGCAGTGGGAAACTACTTTAGTAAATTCCCTTGAAAGGCATCATAAATCAAAGAAGAAGCAAGGCTTCCAAAGTCATCATCCAGTGAAGCCCTTGTAAATTAAAAATAGGAACGTGGAATGTAAGAACAATGCTAAGGAAAGGAAAATTAGAAAATATCAAAAGAGGAAGGAAAATAAATAATCTGAACATACTTGGTCGAAGTGAAATACGATGGAGAGATTCTGGTGACTTTATGAGCAATGGTGTGTGAGTAATTTACTCTGGAGGTAAAGGAGGACAGAAAGGTGTACCTGTTTTATTGGAGCAGAAGACGGCACAGAGTAACTAAAGTAGTGCAATGCCATGACAGACTGATAAAGGTAAAGGTCCAAGCTGAGCCAGTAGATTTGATCATATTCCAAGTATACATGCCAGCACCTGATTATGATGAAGAGCATGTGGATGAAGTTCATGAACAGTTGAAAGCACTGATTGATGAAGAAAATGTGAAAGATAATGTAGTACTGATGGGAGACTGGAATGCAGTGGTAGGGGAAGAAGCATATAAAAACATAACTGGAAAATATGGATTGGGTCAGGGAAATGAGAGAAGTGAAAAATTAGTCAACTTTGCAGAAAGAAAAAATCTGGTGATCACTAATACTCGTTTCCATCACCTGATGACAAGAAGATACACATGGAAGAATTCTAATAGATCCAGAAGAAATTCTAATAGATCCAGAAGAAGTGAAAGAATGGTGGAAAGAATATATTGAAGAACTATATGACAAAGATGGAAAGCCCAGTGAACCAGACTTTAAACTAGAACTCGAAGAAAATGTAGACAGAGACCAGAAAGGGCCAGAAATACTTCTCAGTGAGATTAAAGAAGCACTTGAAGCCATGAAAAACAGAAAAAAAGAAGGAATAGATGGAATTCCAGCACAGCTATTAAAAAAGTTAGGAGACAAGGGAAAAAGAGAACTGTGCCGAGTTTCCCAAAAACAATGTAGCACAAAGATCATCGTTAAATAGTCAAGCAAGCAGCACAATGAACACTCTCTCTCCTAGTTAAGATGCTCTTAGCGTTAAGAGGCTTTGGGAAACCGACCACTGCTCAGTCTCTGTAATGAAATGTACAATAAGGGTGAATGGCCAAGGAATTGTAGTGCTTGTAGACCTGGGCCAGTAAAATAAGCACTAAACATCTAGCTAAGCTCGGAAGAGACATAGACTCACACAAAAAGTTAAAGGAGTTGAACATGACATTTTTTTTCTTATCCCAATAATAGTGCAACGTACACTGCATTAAACGTACAAGAAATGAAATAAAATAAAATAAAATAAAAGGAAGAGCTCTTGAAAATAATAAGCAAACCTAAAAAAAAAATAGTTCAGTCCTTTACCCTTGTGTGTGTGTGTGTGTGTGTGTTTATTTCCAAAGAGGAATCAGTTCTGTGAATGTTGTGTGTATTGTCTCCAAAGAGTTCAGTTCCTCAAACGAGTGTGTGCGTACTGATTCCAAAATTTCAGCTCCTTGAACGTGGACAGGATGTACTCTTATGACTATTCTACCTGTGTAGAGTCAACAGTGTGGATACTCTTATTTGATATCTCGATGAACGAATCAGCAAGTCAGGTTCCTTCTCTGGGACAGATCGCACAGTTGGCCACACCGCTTCCACGATCATCCACAGTCTCACTGGGCTGGGCTCGCCATCTTGGATCCAGATTCTGTCTGGTCATTCAAAAAACCAATCAGAGTTCCAATGACTGAAAAACTCAACAAAACTGCTTCACTTTCACGCTCACAGCTGAATTTCTGGCAGAGGGTAAACTGAGTACAGCGAAATGAAAATCATAATTTAATTTCTGTTCTTTATAATTTCAAACCGGAAACCAGAAGCTGATTAAAGGCATGTTTGCGGGAAAAAAGACTGTGTGGAAGAGAGAGTGCAGAGGAAGCGCATGCTTGAAAGATGCTCTACTCTGAGATGCATAATGTGCCCTCTATAGAAATTTGCATGCAACTACACCTTTTTTAGTCGCCCTATTTTCATAGGGGTTACGGAATTCACAGAACTGTTGATGGTAACAATACCGAAGGTGAGGAATACCCTAGAATCCAAAGCTAACAGAACGATGGCATTAATTGTACATGCATCTAAGATCATGCTGCGTATATTGAAGAGAAGGGTAGAAACAAAAGCAATGAGTTACATTGGGATCATACAGTTTGGGTTCAAGAAAGGATGTGGGACTTGAGAAGTAATAGGTTTTATGAGAAGAGTATGTGAAAGATCATCAGAACATGACAATGACATCTATGCTTTGTTGATTTCGAAAAGGCTTTTGACAGAGTAAACTGGGTCCAAATGATGGGAGTATTAAAAAGAAATTGGGATTGACTGGAAGGATAGACGAATGATCATGAAACTATCCCTTGACCAGAGTGCAAGAGTAAGAGTGGGAGGATAAGTATCACAACCAAGCAGTGTAAGCAGAGGAGTGAGACAGGGCTGCTTGTTGTCGCCAGGGTTATTTTCAATCTATGCTAAAAAAAAAAATAAATTAAAAAAAAGATGAACGAGGTGCTTGAAAATGAGTTAGATGGACTTAAGGTAGGTGGCAGAGTACTAACAGATGTGAGATTTGCTGATGAGCAGGCAATGTTAGCAACATCAGAAGAGGGGTTACAAAGAATCATGAATGCACTTAATGATGTGGCCAACAGATGGGGCATGAAGATTAACATCAAGAAAACAAACGTAACGAAGGTGTTGACACACAGTGGTGGCACACTGAACATCTACATAGAGAGAGAGAAAGTGAAACAAGTAAGTTCAAATACTTAGGAGCACTAATGACAGATGATGGAAAATGTGAAGAAATAAGAGCAAGAATTGCCATGGCAAATAATGCATTTACAAAGAGAAAGGAACAACTAACTAAAGGTCTGAGTATGAAGTTAAAGAAAAGAATGGTAAAAACACTAGTGTGGAGTGTATTACTGTATAGTGCAGAGACTTGGCCCTTGAGGAAAGCAGATATAAGACAGCTGAAAGCTTTTGAAATGTGGGTTTGGAGATGAATGGGGGAAATCAGCTGGAAGACCAATGAGGAGGTGCTGCATATGGTAGACGAAAATAGAACTATGTGATAATAAGTAGAAAGAAAAACTGGATGGAACATATCCTAAAAGGAAACGGACTATTAAAAGAAGTGATTGAAGGTAGAACGACAGGCAAAAGTCCCAGAGGAGAGAAAAGACTTGGAATGCTGGATGTGATCAAGGAAAGCAGCTACAGTGAAATGAAAAGGAAGACAGAAGATAGAAAAGGATGGAGAGAATGGATGCCACAGACCTGCCATCAGGCAGAACACTAAAGAAGAAGACACACATGGCCAGTGTATGGGAATAGTCACGTGAAATGCATTTTCAGGTGTGTTATTATGGATGGAGATTATTTCTGATACAGAGCTAAAATGCTCATCTGGATGGAGATCATTTTCATTTTAAAATGCCATTTGAATTAAAGCATAGAAGTATGGACATAACCTATGTGTTTTCCTCCTTGCCTTACTTGTCAGCTGACAGAATCACAAACATGATCATTTGTAGCTTTGAGATCTAAGATCTTGTTTGGACAAACTCAAGAGGCCACATCTTCCTAGAATTGTTAATAGGTTTCTACTGGTAGGTTAGTCCAACCTGCTGATAAACAATCTGTGTTAAAATGTAGTGTGTTGAATGTAAAAATAAATAAATAAATAAATAAATAAAGGGGGGAGGGGGGGTCATAAAGATATAAATATAATTGGTTATGGGATGATGGGATTGCTTCAGAACAAGTGTAACAGTTCTGGATAAAAGCATATGTGATTCAAAAGCATTGCTTTAGAACTGAACTGTTTGGGGTTTTTTGTTTGTTTTTTTTACCAAAGATACATTTTTTTATGTTGCTCACATATCTCAGTAGAAATCATTATATGATGTGTAATATGTCATTGGATAATCCACTACTTTCCTCTTGAACATGTTTAACTGCATCTGGGTGATCTGTACTGTAAAAAAGCAGTACAGCTTCCATCTTCTATCATTGTGGGTGCAAAACCAGCAATGTAACTGAGAATCATTAAACAGCTGCACTCTAACAAATGATGTGCTGGCTCAACGTAAAAAATTGATGTAACAATTTGCCTGGATGTTTTCAAGTTATTTCAACTTACCTAGTATTGAGTACATGCCACAAGACTTCTCTAGTTAGGCCAACTCAACTACTTTAGTACAAGCAACATGATTTGCCTTGTCCTTTACAAGCTTATTTAAGTTGAACCGACTTAATTTTAATTGTGTTAAAATTACTCCTTTTAGTTATTCTAACATTTCTTTTCCTTTCATTCTACTCAGAAATGTAACAATTTGCATGGACCTTATTTTTTTTTTAGTACAAGAACTTATTTATCCAAGTCAGAATAAATCACACATTTAAATCAGTTTTATGATCTGTTTATTTAAACACCAGTCAGCATCTCACTTACAGTAACAGGACTGAGTGTATATTGACATTAACAGTACACAAAAATGTAGCCTTCATAAAATAAATCAGGAAACTTACAACATAAAATAGCCCTGTACAACTGTCTCAGAAAGATTGAACATATTGACAGGCATGCTCTAGAGACTGATTTGAGTTCTTTTGTATAAAAGTACATTACTTTGAACTAGGTGTAGTTAAGAAACTCAACAGTACACCGACTATACAGTATGTAAACAACACATTGCAAATAACAGTGCAACATTTCCTCTTTAATTTGAGGACAGCTTAAATGAATATGCTTTCCAATTTAAGCAGCAGGTGGGCTACATGTTTTTCAATTAAATTAGGCAATTCTCTCATTCCATTACCCTCAGTATCACCCTCAGCCACAGGATTGTCCCCTGCATCATTTAGGGGATTGACATACCTCTTCAAAAGCTCAGGCTTGAAGTCATCATTGGTGTGAGGAGTGTGTTTCCGGCTCCTATGAGAAGCAAATTTTCCATAAATGTTTGTTTTGAAAGGACAATTTTCAAAAACACAACACACAGTTTCCTGTTTCTTTAAATGATGGCCAATATGCTCAGAGTATTCTCTTTCTGTGGAAATAGTGTTTAAGGGGCAACATGGACATTTAAATGACAGTATAGTGGGCAATGTTACCGTCTCATGGGTGGAGTGGCTTCTTGACAGGTGGGTTCGCAGGCTGCCCCATGTTTTAAATGAGCAATAGCACTCCCAATAAAGACAAGGGAGAGATTCTCCACCATGACCATGTCTAAGTCGATGATGCTTTAACAGGTCTGTCTTTCTTGGTGTTTCAAATTTGCAAATTTTACAGGCCCACTTCATTTTAAAAGCTAGCGGTTCTGTTTAAATTTCTTGAGTTTAGGTCACTCAGAAGGCTGTGGTGCTACAACTTGTGCAACTTAAGTACAGTAAATTTTATTTAACAGTTTTTGACTATTAAGATGAAAAACAAGAGACAATGCACGCAAACTACTGCAAAGAAATGGGCAGTGGGCAACTGCACACTCGTGCTGTTATAACAACTAGTTTAAAAATGGTATGACCACTCCTGTGGTGTCCCGACAATATTCGCTCGGTCGCCGCGGTGTTTCAGAATGACTTTTATTGCCAGGTATGTGAACGCACACGAGGAATTTGACTCCGGTTTCACTTAGCTCTCTTAGTACAAACAGATAAAAAGCGTAGACAAAAAAACAAAACAAAAAGCTATGTACATGTAGAAGGGTAAATATATGTACAGACAAGGATTTTTTAAAAATCTTTTGGTGCAAAATGGTGCATAGTGCAAGGATGACTTAGTAAATATAAATATACAGTGTGCATAGAATGACGGTATGAGCGTGCAGATATTTCACAGTTGACGTTACTGATATTTGAGTCCGGTTTTAGCTGTTCATCACAGAGACAGCCTGAGGGAAAAAACTGTTCTTGTGTCTGGCTGTTTTTGCATACAGTGTTCTGTAGCGTCTCCCAGGGGGGAGAAGTTTAAACAATTTGTGACCAGGGTGTGATGGGTCTGCAGAGATGTTACCTGCCCGTTTCCTGACTCTGGACAGGTACAGGTCTTGGATGGAGGGCAGGCTGACACCTATAATTTTCTCTGCAGACCTTATTGTCCGTTGCAGTCTGTTCTTGTCCTGCTTGGTGACCAATCCAAACCAAACAGTGATGGAAGAGCAGAGAACAGACTGAATGATGGCAGAGTAGAATTGTGTCAGCAGCTCCTTAGACTTTCGACTCTGCACTTACTGCTGCAATTGTGACAGGAGTGACAAGGTTGGACAGGATAAGGAACAAGCACATCAGAGGGGCAGCACATGTGGAGAGCTTGGGAATTAAGCTGAGAGAGATGAGACTGAGATGGTATGGGCACATCCTGAGAAGAGATGCAGAGCATGTTGGGAGGAGAATGTTGAGGCTGGAGCTGCCAGGCACACGAAAACGAGGAAGGCCAAAGAGGAGATACATGGATGTGGTGAGAGAGAGAGAGAGAGAGAGAGAGAGATAGAGAGGACATGAAAGTGGCAGGTGCGGGAGAGAAGGATGCGGAAGACAGGGAGCGATGGAGACGAAAGATCCGCTGTGCCGACCCCTAATCAGGAGCAGCCAAAAGAAGAAGACGGCTTACTGCTGCAATAGCTGACTAACAAACCGAATGTGTGCTCAGTCACTTACAACGGTCTAGCCATGAAGCTATTGCTGCTCAAAACTTCAACACTGCTACAAATTTTAAATAAATTTGAAAGAAAACAAAAGTTAAAAGTACGGAAAACCAGTGCCAATTAAAACCTGCCACTGTAAAACAAAACTTAAACACTAAGGCCAAATAAAAAAGTGTGTTTCTGGTAACCTGACCGATCGAGAATTTCCGCGTCGAAATTGCAGACCGTAAAGTTTTTATGACAAATTTCCCTCGATATTTTAGTGTAAGCGGTGTTAGTTTGTCATAATTCTTTGTTTCAATGCATTCAAGTTGTGAAAGAAACGATAAAAAGTAAAATCTTTCGCCACTTCTATCAGCCCCCCTGCATAAACATGGGCGCAGCCATCTCACGCAGAACATCATAGCTCAAACTCTCGCAATATTCACGTCGATCGCGTGAGTTGTCTGATAAACTAACATCATGGCGGCCACTGACAGTGGCAGTTCACAAACTTGTCAATGCGTTTTGTGTATTACCGTTGGCAGATGTTCACACCCATCATCAGGTCTGAGAAAACTAGCATCGATCGATTTATCAAAAACTTTTATTCAATTATTTAATGCTTTCCACGGACCAATTGACAACATTACATCTAACGTCCGAGTGAAGGCTTCAGCACAGTGTCAGTGTGAATCCAGCACACCTGATCGTGATTTTTACAATATTGATGGTCTTGATATGACAGTATTTGATATATTAAGTGTTTTTCCTGATATCCGATCGATACGGTTTCGGTGTGTAGAACTTGAATCAGTGCCAATCCCTGAGTGTGTAGAGACACAAGAAAATTCGATGTCATGATGCAGGCAGCGCGTTCAGAAAAGGGAAAAACGAAAGAATTTCAGAAAAAGCTTCAAAGGTAGGTAGACCCACACACCGTCTATTTAGTACACTTATTCTATAAATTCTGAATTTTTACCAGTATTAAAGTTTCATTATATTATGGCCTTTAATATTTTTGTCAGATGGAGAACATTTTATTAATTCTAATATATATATATATATATATATATATATATATATATATATATATATATATATAATAAGATTCTGTGCCAACCTACTATTTTCTAAGATGTTCACTTGTGTTAATTGTTTCGAACAAAATAAAAAAATTAAGAAAAAAAAACTTTTTCCGACCTACCGACCCTATTTTAGTATTTCATGTTACCTGAAACACACTTTTTTTGGCCTAATGTTAGACCGAATTACTACCATTACTGCTAGCTTACACATTACCACTACTGACCGAGAAAAAGCATCTAGTGTTGTGTAAAACGCTTTCTTGTACTGTCTGCTGATGCAGTTATTAGCTGTTGTGAATAAAACGAGTCAAAATTATCCTCAAACGCGTTTCTCCAACTCTGCGCTCTGCTCAGTCGGGCTTCCAACAGACATGCGCATGCTCTGTTCGCGCTAAACATGTCCGGGCAGGTCTTCTTCTTCCTTTTTAAGGACGGTTGGCAAACAACTTTTGGAAGCATTACCGCCACCTACTGAAATGAGTCTGGATATCTAAGTAATAATAAAACAAAAACATACCTCTGCTATTTCTTTCTTCCAGATTGGCTGAGCTTTCATTACTTTTTCCCTTTATCCACCGTCCTTACACTTAAAGGCCCGGTCCCACTGGCCGATGGACACAAAACGTATGCAAAAAGGACACAGCGGACGAGCAAAATTTCGGGGGTGGCTCTATCCGTTTTCATCCGCTCCAGAAATGGACAAAATTGGTGAAAATTTGCGAAAACAGAACGGAAAAGAACGGACGTGGGATGTTAAACGCATGTTCATAGGAAGCCTAGCGGATGAAAGCGGATGGAAGTGGATGACAGCTCCGAAGGGGTTACCGGTGATAACTGAGAAGCGGACGCATAGCAGAAAGAGCGGATGCATAACGGATGAAGGGGATGCATCACGTATGCCTAACGGAAACAAAGGGCATGTTGCGCGGATGTATATCGGATGCAGACCGTTCACTGCGCATGCGGGGGGTATGAATTGCGTCTGCTCCGCGGATATAAAGGGATGCAGCACGCACGCCGTCAGCATTATTGGTGGGACATGGCGATTCATTTCCGCCAGTTCGTTCATGTCGGTCAGTTCAGCAAAGAAATTCGTTCGTTCAGTTCGTTCACTCGTTCATTTTGATGACGTCACACCAAAGCGGCACAACAATGGCTGTCGTCCGAAGTTTAGTTCATCTTGAGTGAACGAGAGGTGGCAGAGGTGCCATCCACAATAGATTTTCATACATTACAATGTGCTTGAGAAAAAGATGGAAGAAAAACATTATCCTAACATTATCTGAAAAAGACTACATAAACAAAGCTCTGAAAGTTAATTAAATGTAGATGAGAATAAAGCTGTTTTTATATTTATTATATTTATTTTAGTAGAGCCATGGTCTGCCGGCTATGCAGTTGTTCTCTCAAACCCATTAAGCAAAAAAAAAAATTGCTTATTTAACAGCAACACTCATTTCAGAGAATAAACAACTTTACAAGTCATCGTATTCAGCGAACAGTAGCCTGCGATGTCTCTCTGCTGCATTCATGATCATTCATTGTTTGGCCTGGTCATGGACATGGAAACGGTTGTTATGCACGAACATTCGATTGACGTCACGTCTCGCGAGACCTTTTCCAGCTGTTCGAGCAAGAAACCTCCTGAGCCCAGTGTGGCAGCAGGCAGGCTGGCTGCTGGCTGTTCGTTCGTTCGCGAACTGCTGAGCTCGTTCGCTGTGAATTGAAATGTATTGCTAAGTGAGAGCTCTAAATTGTAAACTAAAGACCTGGCATGTGTCAACGCTCTGATAATAGGGCTCAGATAGCCCTTAAAGAAGTAAAGTGGCGCTGCTCTGCACAGATCAAAATGCAAGTTGGACGCCCTTCTGCTACTGAACAGATCCTGCTGATTCGCCAACGACCGAGATTCAGCGACCGCCCTGCTGCCAGCGAGCAGAGACTGCTGATTCGCGAACGACCGAGAACGAGAGGCAGCGCGAAATAGTTCTAGTCATTCACTTCAAAGACTCGTTCAAAAAGAATGGTTCGTTCGTGAATGACACACCACTAGTCAGCATAAAGCGGAAAGACGTGCTGGCGGCTACATCGAGAGATCCAGATGATTTTCTCCCCCTTTTTACACAAAATATCGATTGTCCGCTAGGTGTCCTTCTACATACTCTAGACATACTCCAGACATCCTAAATATACGAGATACATCCCAGATATAAACGCTTTGTCCGTTTTGAATACTTTATATACGAGATGCATACGCTTACATCCTTTCTATTTCCGTGCTACTAACGATGAATAGACATTTCATGTACCTTATCTTTCCTCCCTCTTTCCGTTTTCAGCTGCAGCGGATATGAGTTGCGAGGATGCCCAGAGGATGCAGAGAGGATACAGCAGACGTTTAACGGATGATAACGGACATAGAACGTTTGTTGCTCGTATATGTCGCGGATTTACATCGTACACGGTGGAAAGTTCATCCGTTCTAAAAGTTTTGTGCAGCTCAAAACTTTTTGCGCGGATGAAATCACAGTGGACGGATGCTCGATGGATAGAGCGTATGAAGCACGTATGCAATGAGTACACAACGGATGCATAGCGTTTTCCAACGGATGGCAAAGATTTTTTTACGTTTTACATCCTCTTTGCATCCGTAAGTGCAGTGGGACCGGGCCTTAACCAGTAGGCTTCCGTCCGAGCAGGTCGGCCTTGTACTCAGCTTTTAACAAACACGGACACAGATTTTTAAGTTGTGCTAACTCAGTACACCTCTATGTTGAGTTAAGGCAGAAATATCTGTTGAAAATTCATGTATTATTGAGTTAAGACTATTTTATTCATTTTCATTTAGACCAATTTATTAAATTATCAACTCATTATAATGCATACACATAATAAACTTATTTTTTATGCAGAAAAAGCTCTTGATTTTGAGCTATACTTACTAACCCCATGAATCATTTCTGAGAGTGTGTACTTATTCTTGTGAACAAGAAATGAATCACTGTTACAATTCAGTCTTACAAGATGATTTATCATCTGGCTGTGACATTAAAAGGAAATGAGAACACAATTAAATGGACAGGATAAATAACCAAAACAAATATGAGTGTCTCATCAGCCTGTGATATCACACCTTCTAGTCAGCAGAGGTGACTCTCACCTTAGTATGAAGTGAGATTAGTATGAATGATGGCCTGCACTCATCCCTCCACCTGTCCTGCAGCTGCAGGGTTCTTCTTTGTGGGTAAAAAAGGACAGAGACTGAAGTAACAGTGAAATACAGGTATCGATGGCCAGTGGTTCCATCAGCTCTCGAACAGATAAGAAGTGCTATCTTTGCAAAGTTACATATAGGAGGTTCATATAACACATCACAGAGAGGAATGAGTGAGAGCCTTCATTACTACTTTCAGGCACTATGAATGTCGAGAAATGTCTCATGTTCTGACCAACGCCCCTTCCATCATCCAGGCTTTTGTGAATTCCTGAATGACCTTGGCATGACATATGATTTTATGATCATCTTATCCACTGAGCAAGAATACACAAATCATGTATCAGAGAGGAGAAATGTGAATTTTCCACGCTTCAGTGAGTGGAGCTCGACCAAACAAAGGTAGAAGCAGTAATTTCATGGCCACAACCTGAAAAAAAAGTTTTTGTTTTGATCATCACTGATCACAGAAACCTTGAATGCGTTAAATTATTCATCACTGATCACAGAAACCTTGAATGCGTTAAATTATTAAAGACACTGAATCCAAGAATCATGAATCTGAATGTCTTCATTAACTCAAGCTGGGGTCCAAGAACACCAAAACTGATGCCTTGTTGAGACTCCATAATGGCCCCAAAGGACACCGAGCTGAACAAACAAATAGGCTGTGCCCGAATAAGCATACCTACATACTATTAGCACGTAAAAAGCGGAATGGAGTGTGTTTTAATACTCAGTAGGCATTTAATAGTAGTTGAATGGTACCTGGATGATCCACGACATCCACAGTATGCAAATGTCCCACACTATGCTATAGCATCCATCTATTCATCCATTAGCCATAACTGCTTATCCTGTGCATGGTCACAGGCAAGCTGGACCCTATCCCAAGTAACTTTGGGTGAGAGGCGGGGTACACCCTGGACAAATCGCCAGATCATCGCAGATATGCTATAGCATGCTATCCCATCTTCCAGCTGGAGCCTCCGAATAATGGAAGAAAAATTCCACTTGGAAAAATAATGTATCAGAAATTGTTTATATACCTGTACATACATACATACATACACACTATATATCTCATCTCATTATCTCTAGCTGCTTTATCCTGTTCTACAGGGTCGCAGGCAAGCTGGAGCCTATCCCAGCTGACGACGGGCAAAAAGCAGGGTACACCCTGGACAAGTCGCCAGGTCATCACAGGGCTGACACATAGACACAGCCAACCATTCACACTCAATTTAGAGTCACCAGTTAACCTAACCCGCATGTCTTTGGACTGTGGGGGAAACCAGAGCACCCAGAGGAAATGGGAAGAACATGCAAACTCCACACAGAAAGGCTCTCGCCGGCCATGGGGCTCGAACCCGGACCTTGTGAGGCAACAGCGCTAACCACTACACCACCGTGCCACCCCACACACACACATTATATAGATAAAAAATCTCCTTCTCACCCCCGGCGGGGGGGTGGTATCCATGTCATCCTCAAGCTCGGGTCCTCTACCAGAGGCCTGGGAGTTTGAGGGTTCTGCGCAGTATCTTCGATGTTCCTAGGACTGCGCTCTTCTGGACTGAGGCTTCAGATGTTGTTCCTGGGATTTGCTGGAGCCACTCTCCCAGTTTGGGGGTTACTGCCCCAAGTGCCCCCACTACCACGGGGACCACGCAACCCTTGACCTTCCACATCCATTCCAGCTGCTCTTTCAACCCTTGATACTTCTCAAGTTTCTCATGTTCCTTCTTCCTGATGTTGGCGTCAGCTGGGATCGCCACATCTATCACCACCACCCTCTTCTGCTCTTTGTCCACCACCACTATGTCCGGTTGGTTAGCCAGGATCTGTTTGTCAGTCTGGAAGCTGAAGTCCCACAGAATCTTGGCCCTGTTGTTCTCAGCCACCTTCTGTGGTATGGCCCATTGGGACTTGGGTATTTCTATTCCATACTGGTTGCAGATGTTCCTGTATACTATCCCAGCCACTTGGTTGTGCCTCTCCATGTACGCTGATCCAGCTAGCATCTTACACCCTGCTACTATGTGCTGGACTGTTTCAGGGGCTTCTTTGCACAGTCTGCATCTTGGGTCTGATCTACTCTGGTAGATCCTGGCCTCTATGGCTCTTGTGCTTATGGCCTGTTCTTGTGCTGCCATGATTAGTGCCTCTGTGCTGTCTGTCAGTCCTGCATTATCCAGCCACTGGTAGGATTTCTTGATATCAGCCACTTCCTCTATCTGACGGTGGTACATGCCATGTAGGGGTTTGTCTCTCCAGGTTG